>NC_134857.1:78932392-79137392 GCF_049852395.1 Peromyscus maniculatus bairdii | reverse complement strand
CAATATTCCATTTTTACCAAAGATTCCACTTACATTAGTTTTCCATTGTTGTGTAACAAGCTGTGTCAAACTCAGCACCCACTACTGCACAGTCTCTTAGCATCAGACACTGATGCAAAACTTTTCTAAGACCTTCTCTTAGGGCTTCTTGAGACCTCGAGCATCAGGATACTGAGGGTTGAGACCTTATCTGAAGACTCAACTGGAGAGGAAGATACACTTCCAAGCTCACTTACATGGTTACTGGAAGACTTTTTCCTTGAATGCTAGTGAATAGGAACCTCCATTCAGTTCCTCACTATCAGTTAGAGGCTAAACTCAGTTCCTCAATATAGTGCCCTCCCTAACACAGCATCCTACTTCATTGCAACTAACGTAAGAAAGAGTGCAGGCAAGCTAGATAGAAGCCACAATCCTTTCTAACCGCATCATGGAAGTAGCATTCCTTCAGATTCATCTTATTCTATCCATTAGAAGCAAGTTATTGAGGTCAGGTCATACTCAAAAGGAAAGGATTACATAGGGAGTGAATATCAGGAATAGAGATATTGGAGCCACTCTAGCAGTTTGCTACCACACAATCACTCTCAGCCTCTGAAGCACACTCTCAAGAGCATTCATGTCTTCCCCGGGGAACTGGTAGGCACAGTGATTGGTGGGAGGTGGGAACTAGAGTAGCAGGCTTCTCTTTCCTCCCAATGTCTTGCTGGCAAAGACAGCTAAGCTGTCCTCAAGCAAGAACAACAGATATGACCCTAAGCCTCCCGTTTTAGTGAAGGGTGCAATGCGTCCTCCTTTATGATAACGGGCTCTTCAATCATAGCTCAAGTACTTGACAGTCTACCGATAACCATCTTATAGATGGGAATAAAAATACTTTTCCTCAACAAATTGTTTTGCCCTAGACAGTAATTCCAGTCTCTGATTAGAATGAAAGTCATGAAGTCTTGGGGTATTTTTCTTTAAAAAAATATCGATTAAATTTGTTCATTGTCAATTTCATACATGTATATAGTGCACTCTGTTTATTCTAACCTCTCTGCTCTTTCTTATCTTTTTCCTACCCTTGTTATCTCCTACTCATACTACAAGTCCCTTCCCACAGTCACACTTTTTATATTTGTTTTGTGACTCTCCGATTTTAACCAGTACGGTCTGTGTGGCAATGGGTTTGGAGTTATCCATTAGGGCCTGGTGAGGTCACCATTTGGTATACATCTGAAGGCAATGACTGCCTACTCCACAGAATCTATCAATTGGCAAACAGTCAATCATGAATCCAGTATTTTTTATGTTTGTGGCAGTTGTTTCTTCTATTTACTCACATGTGTTAGTGTACAGATTTAAAAAAAAACACTATTATGGGGGCTGGAGAGATGGTTCAGCTGCTAAGAGCATGCATTACTCTTTCAAAGGACCAAAATTTGGTTCCCAGAACCCATGTCTGGTGGCTCTCAACCACTTGTAAATCCAGCTCCAGGGGGTCAGGCATCATCTTCTGGGTTCTTCAAACACCTGAACTCACATACACATAGCCAAATACAGATGTTCATAATAAAAAATAAAATAAAATAATAAGAGCAGGAAGCCATTCCAGAGTCCTTGATTATTCACCCACTTTCCTATTCCTTAGTTAAGATACTCAATAAGCATTTATTAAGCTGCCATTGCATGTTAGATATAATGCTAATTCTTATTGTGCTAAAAAGATGATAAGAACAAAGTTGGCCACAGTGTTACAGTGAAACCCTGTCTCAAACCTAAACAAAAAGAGAACAGAAAAGAAATATAAAATATAAATAGATAAGATATAGATACTTTAGTCAAACATTCTGTCTTAGTTAGGGTAACTATTGTGGTGATGAAACACCATGACCAAAAATCACATTGTGGAGGAAAGGGTTGATATGGCCTATGCTTCCACATTGCTGTTCATCTGAAGTGAGGACAGGAACTAAACACTGCAGAAACTTTGAGGCAGGAGATGATGCAGAGGCCATGAGGGGTGCTGCTTACTGGCTTGCTCCTTATAGCTTGCTCAGAATGTTTTCTTATAGAACCCAGGACCACCACCCAGGGGTGGACTCTCCCCATCAATCGCTAATTAAGGAAATGACTAATAGGTCTGATTACAGCCCCATCTTATGGAGCCATTTTCTCAATTGAGGCTTCCTTCTCTAGATTATTAATTGTGTCAAGTTGATTTAAAACTTGACACACAAACACACCACTTATTGTGCTGGTCAGTATTATGTCAACTTAACCCACAAGCTATAGTTATCTGAAATGAAGGAATATCAATTGACAAAATGCCTCCATAAGATCCAGCCTGTAGGGCATTTTCTCAATTAGTGGCTGTTGGGGGAGAGCCCAGCTTACTGGGGTTGATGCTATCTCTGGGCTGGTAGCCATGGATTCTATAAGAAAGCAGGTGAGCAAGCCTTGGGAAGCAATCCAGTAAGCAGCACCCCTCCATTGCTTCACATCAGCTCCTGCCTCCAGGTTCCTGCCCTGTTTGAGTGCCTCTCCTGACTTCCTTCAATGGTGAAGAGAAATATGGAAGTGTAAACCAAATAAACCCTTTCCTCCCCAACTTGCTTTTTGGTCCTGGTGTTTCATTGCAGCAATAGAAACTCTAAGACACTTATAAAGCATAACCTTTCCTTTCTTGTCCCCAAGATCTCATACTTATATTAGTGTTACAATATAAAACATTGTAGACATTAAACGTCTCACATTCTTTACAAATTCAAATGCTTGAAAAATCCAGCCTCTTCACTGTGGGCTCCTACAAAATCAAAAATAAGTTACTTTTTTACTTCAAAAGGGAAGAACCAGGGCAGAGTCACAATCAAACCAAACTCCAACTGTGTAAATAACCCCGTGTGTTCAGTGTCTGAGATCTACTGAAAATCTTCTGATCACCTCCACATAGCCTGGGTCACTTTGCTGGTTCCCCACATTGCAGCACACACAGAGTATCTCCTAAGCCCAGGCAGACTCCACTCCATAGCTGCTGTTTTTCTTGGTGGTCATCCCATGGCATCTCCTAAATGCTGGGGTATCTTGATACAACCAGGTTGCACTGCAGCCAACAGCCTTTCCTGGGCTCTTTTCAGAGACTCCAGTCCTGCCACACAGTGCCATACCTCAGCTCTTCTCCATGACTCCTTCATGCCTTCCAAATAAGTGCCATCTGAGTGACCTTTAACACTATCACGTTCAGCTGCCAGCAAAAGATGGCCACCTCTAGAACACAGCTGCACCCCTTTGTAGGCAATGGGGACAACGTTTTGCTATTATCATGTGGCTTTTGAATCTGAGCTATTCTTTTTACTGATATCTAGCTCCTAGTATTGTAGGTTAGCAAAATGAATCATAGAGACTAGGAATTCGATACAAAGAGAATGTTGGCTGTGTGCTAACTCTGATGAAACACTTCCCAGAAGATTTCACCTCAATGATGCATGTCTCTTCTTAACCACTGATAATTTCGTAGTTCCAGCTGTTCATCATCCATTAGCCAAGCACAGCAAAGGTTTCACTTTAGTGGTTCTGGTCTCTTGCTCATCATGGCCAATTCTTCAGGCCCAGCTCATCAGAAGCACAGATTATCAAATTTTCCATGGAAATTTCACAAAGGCAGGCCTCCATGGTCTGTGTTTCTCTCAACACTCTTATCATCCAAGCTCCTACATAACAATTCACCACACTTTGAACACTCAATAGCTTTTCTAGCCCAAAGTTTCAAAGTTCTGCCACAAATGTCCCAAAAATGTGGTCAGGTCTGTCACAGCAATACTCCACTATACTGATATCAATTTCTGTCTTAGTTAGGGTTACGATTGTGGTGATGAAACACATGGCTAAAAGCAAACTGTGGAGGGAAGGGTTTATTTGGCTTACACTTCCTCACCACTGTTCATAATCTGAAGGAATTCAGGGCAGGAACCTGAAGGCAACAGCTGATGCAGAGGCCATAGAGAAGTGCTGCTTGCTGACTTGCTCCTCTTGGCTTGCTCAGACTGCTTTCTTATATAACCCAGGACCACCAGCCCAGGGTTGGCCCACTCACAATTGGCTGCTCCCTCCCACTTCAATCACTAATTAAGAAAATGCCCAACAGGCTTGCTTAAAGCCAAATCTTATAAAGGCATTTTTTAATCGAAGTTTCTTCCTCTCAGATGACTCCAGCTTGTGTCAAGTTGTCTTAAAAACTAGCCAGCACATATCCAAAACATCCTAGACTTGCAGAGCAACTTCTCATGGAAGTTGTTACTATCAAGTTACTAAGGAACATGCTGGTCCCAATTAACATTCTCTTTGTGTTGAATTCCTAGTCTCTATGATTCATTTTGGTAACCTACAATACTAGGAGCTGGATATCAGTAAAAAGAATAGCTCAGATTCAAAAGCTACATGATAAGAACAAAACTTTGACTCCATTGTCTACAATAATTTTTTAACTGATATCTTCAACATAAAAATTCTTA
Organism: Peromyscus maniculatus bairdii; assembly: GCF_049852395.1. Taxonomy (NCBI): domain Eukaryota; kingdom Metazoa; phylum Chordata; class Mammalia; order Rodentia; family Cricetidae; genus Peromyscus; species Peromyscus maniculatus. The sequence continues at coordinate 79,132,899 of NC_134857.1, read as the reverse complement.
AATAAGATTTTTATTAGTATTTTCATTCCCTTCACTTTTTAAAAATCTGCTCCTCCTACTCAGATAAACTTGCTATTGATTTCCAAATGGATTTCAGCACAACTCTTTGAAGATATGGCTCTTACTAATGAACTTGATATTACCCAAACCAAGAACCAAGTCTGTCTTCTTGAATTAGATGCCTTCATGAAATCCAGAACTCTCTTCTCTGGGATACTCTCTCTCTCTCCCCTTAAATTTACTTTATTTTATTTATGTGTATTATGTGTGTATGCTACATGTATGCAGATATACTTGGAGATCAGAAGAGGTCATTGAATACCCTGGAGCTGGAGTTACAGGAGGTCGTGACCCACCTGACATGGGTGCTACAAACCAAACTCAAGTCCTCTGGAAGATCATTATACACACAGAAACACTGAGCCATCTCTCTGGCCTGAAATGTTCTTTTTCGACTTGACTTCCACGGTGTCATGCTGTCTTCACTGTCCTCTATCTCCCACCTCCTGCTCAGTCTCCTTGGGTGGCTCTTGTACCTCTGTTCAGATTTTAAATCTTGATATATCTGTCCAGCATTGTATCTTCAGACTTACCATTTTTAATCAACGCATATTTTAATTCCAGACTATTCCATTTAGTCCTATAGCTTGAAAATCTGTCCTAGACTATTCCTTCCCAAATTTGATCTCTATGACTAATAGAGGACAGGGATATGATCATTCAAAAATGACACAGAAGAGGGAAAATTTTTGCACAAGTCTCAGGAACTTTAAATACTGAGCACTATTTCCCCCATATTAATCTTGTGAACAGCTGCATAAAACCCACACTACCTAGCAGCTTAATCTTTCCTTTGTTAGTACAGCTTCTCCTTTTGTGCTTTCTTGACATAAAAATATAATAAAGAGCCGGGCGTTGGTGGCGCACGCCTTTAATCCCAGCACTCGGGAGGCAGAGCCAGGCGGATCTCTGTGAGTTCGAGGCCAGCCTGGGCTACCAAGTGAGCTCCAGGAAAGGCGCAAAGCTACACAGAGAAACCCTGCCTCAAAAAACCAAAAAAAAAAAAAATATAATAAAGAAAGGTATTCCAACACTGTAATGTATCAGGAGCTTTCCAGAAGGCAGTACTGTTGGAGAATATTATTTTAAGGTATGTTACTTTGTATATGTTGCATTTGTTTAATTCTGTGAAGCTGTGTTACTGTGCCTGTATAAAACACCTAATGGTTTAATAAAAAACTGGCCAGTAGCAAGGCAGGAGAAAGGATAGGTGGGGCTGGCAAGCAGAGAGTATATATAGGACAAAAACTGGGAGGAGAGATCTAGGATCTAGGAATGAGGGAGGAAGGAGGAGGAAATCATGGGCCAGCCACCCAGCTACACAACCAGCAACAGGATAAGAGTAAGATTTACAGAATAAGAGAATGGGAAAAGCCCAGATGCAAAAGGTAGATGGGTTAATTTAAGGAAAGCTGGCTAGAAACTAAGCCAAGCTAAAGCCAGGCATTTGTAAGTAAGAATACATCTCTGTGTGTACATATTTGGGAGCTAGGTGGTGTCACCACAAAAGAGTAAAAATCCAACAATACAGCACAGCTGAGAGTAATATGTGCTATGGAGGACCAGCTCAAGAAGTTTCAGAGAGTAACTATATTAGAAATTGGTTAGGGACTATTCTTGTTATATTTCAGAATTAAGAATATGGCTGCTTTCAGCATTTTTTCTAAGAATTTACCTTAGACTAAATTGAAAAGTAATGGACTAATTTCCTTGGCAAAGTAGTTTTCTAGAGAACTTAAATTAATGATTCTGATGTATGTTTATTAGACACCAATTTTATGTAGGCCTACATTGAAAAAGAAGCAGTAAAGTAGGTTAAAAAAAAAAGAAATACAAAATGTACAATTTGGACAAAAACAAAAAAGAATACCAGGAAATTTAATGTTAGAGCCCAAGCTTGTATTGAAAAAGATTAAGAGATCAAAGAGGAGAGGCCTAATGCACATTGAGATAAAGAGAGTGTTCCCCTCAGAGTAACATCTCAGCCAACTAAGCTTTCAACCTGTGGAAAGAAAAGGCTTAAGACATCTTCTGCTCCTAAAAAGCAAAAAACAGAAAAAAACAAACAACAATAACAACAACAAAAAAAACCCACAAAAACTCAAAGCTGTTACAAATGTGATTCTTCTCAAAGGTGTCATGATTCACCCCAAGTTGGTAGATGAATTTGGCAGTATCATCTCTATGATTCTGTCTTTAGAGTCATGAAGGATACATAAGTAAAGGGGTTGTGCAATCTTCCTCCATGGTTAAACACAGCTACTGAGATCAGGCAAGTGGCAGGGGAAGTCCCTGCATGAGGGCTTGGAGAGGCCAGTGTGTGAAGCTATGAAAGTAAAAGTGCTGGAGATCCCAAGTTGATTACACCAGAGCCATGACACATTTGCCAAGGTAGAAAGGGAGTGGAAACATTCCAGGATAGAGTATGTTGTAGGTACCAAAGCTAGAAGGGCAGAACCAGCTAAGTCCTCTGACATCAGACAAGGAACTACAAGATTTGGAGTTTGTCCTGCTGGGTTTGTATCTTCTATGCTATCTGTGTAGGAAGAATGTAATTTGCTTTCTCATTTTAAGAGATTGTCTTGAGTCTCAGAAGAGACTTTGAACTTTGGACTTTTAAACAGTTGAAACTGAAAGACTATGGAAACTTGCTGATGTACAAAGACAGCCTCTGTATGATGACCACCCCCTGGCTCTATGCCATGCAGCAGCTTTGAATGCTTGGGACAGAACTGAAGAAAGTGGAAAGAGAACTAAATCATTTACTAAGGTTATACAGGACCCAAAAGAAACCTCCACTGATTTTTTTTTTACAAAGATTGTCTTCAGCTGTAAATAGAATGATACCAAAATTCAGAAGCTAGACAGATAATAATTGAATCTTTGGCTTTTGAAAATGTTAATTCACAATGCAAATGGGTAATTAAGCCTTTTAAACAAGATTAGCACACTTGGAGTAATGGATCTGAGATACAGTCAATATTGAATCTCATAACCATGATGATGATTGGATAGGAGAGGTGATTTCCAAAGGCTTGATGAAAAATGAAAATATCAGGTGTTTTCATTATGGCAAACAAGGTCACCTAAAAGGGGGTTGTAGACTAAACACTCCTAGAAACAATTTTTTTTCTAGGAATAATCCAAATAGAAGGCCCTCTTTTCTGGAGTATGCAGAAGGTGAGACAAAGTCCAACATTGGACCAATGAATGCAGATCAACAAGGGGCAGACAGGGTAACCCTTTGCCATCAGAAAACATCTTGGAGGGCCTCTCACAGGCTCCCATGTCAAATTTGGTTCAGTCATTCCCTGTCACCATGGGGGAAACTCCCAGTCTCAAAGGTAATAGAGGGATCTGTCAGTTACTCTACTATATCAGATACAGCTGACAAAGGAATCCAATTCACCTAGATGGTTCCTGAGAAAGCCTGAAAATCTCAAGAGCAAAGACCTTTGACTAACAGCTGTATAGTCATTCTTCCCTGAGCAAGTGTGTTTGAAGCACTGGGATTCAGGACCCAGGGTGAAGGAGAAAAATATCTACAAAATGGGAAAGGGTGATCCAAAGTAGAATATGAAACTCTTCATATTAAAGTTATCTCCAACCACGTTAGAAAACTTCCTTGAGAGAAAAGGTCTCAATAAACGTCAAAGAATCAAATCATACAGTGATCATGCTATGGTCACATGACCTCTAAATTAAAAACCAATAGCAATAAAGCTTAGAAAATGCCTCATTTCCATAGAATAAGAAATACACTTGTAAACAATACCTAAGTAAAAGAAAGAATTACTTGGAACAATAGAAAACAGCTTTACTGAGTAGGGATTACAGTTGAAGAAAGCATAAACTCCCTCAGCTAAGGTTTTACCACAAGATGCCAGAAAGAGAAAATATTAAGTCCAAATTAAATAAGTGGAAGCAAATAATCAAAATAAAAGAAACAAATGAAGCAAGGAAGCAGGCAAAAATGGAAAAAAATAGTCTTTTTTTGTACTGTATGAACAAAGTTTAATTTTAGTTTTGATTGTATGTTCCAACATATATCAAGAACCAAAATTACCTTACAAGAAAAAATATTGTCAGAATGTGGGAATAAAATAAGAATTTCATATGCATAAAATCAGAAGGTAGACATCTCTACAGTAGACTGAGTGTAGACAGTTCTATAAAAAGGCATTGAGGAGATTTCTGGGGTAGTGGACATGGTCTGTGTCTTTGTGTGTATGTGTGTGATATCCATGTGAGGGTTGATTGACTTGAACAACCTACTGACTGGCCATGTTGATGTGTGATCACACTTACCTGTTTTAAAGGTAGAGGAAAGAACCATGTCCTAAGTAGCACATAGCAATGAACTGCAGTACCTCTGAGCTGTGGGCTTCAGAAACACCTCTACTATCTTCAGTTCAAACTGGTAAAAAGCCTCCATGAATAGAGCCACTGTGGCAATCTGTCTTGTGACCTCAGCCACATAAGAAGGTGGCTGCTACTAACTCACCTTCTTTAATGGGAGCTCAAAGGTCTTGGGATGGAGATTTTTGGAATCTATATGCACTACTTGATGACAAATAGTGCTCTTGTTGCAAGTTCCCGAAGTTTGCAAGCAAGGATGGACATTTCTGGTCACATCAAGGATGGCATTCCTTTCAGACATGCTTATTACATTGGACAAATTCCAGCATTTCATCTGGGGATTTACCTATTTATTCTCCTTTAAGTTCACACCCTGTGATCCAGGCCATTGGATGAACTGTTGGCTGTTTTGCTGACAGAAAATTCAAAACTTTACTGGGAATTGCTCAACAAGTGAAAAAGTAGTCCCCTTGGTTCTCAGAATTCTTGAAACAGAGGCACAGCACATACCCACAGTACTAAGTGAGCTTTTAAGCTGTATTTTCTTGGTTGTTTTCTTTCTGTTTAAGTAGATCAAGATCCAACTCCAAGGCTACACATCCTTGAAGCTGCCCATGATCTTTTCAGGCAGCGTTGCTGATGTACTACTGCCATACTGACACACGTCATTGGGTCTATCAGTAGTTACCTAGAATCTGAATTGATCAGTCACTGCACTTGTGCTTTCTAATAAAGTCTCTCAGCTTATAGCTATTTGTGTGACTCATGTCTTAATAAAGCATATTAAACAAAGTAGTCTCAATAAATGCTTGCTGGGTTGCATTGTAGGTATTCATGAAATAAATTTCATTTCTGATTAAAAAAACTTTCATGTAATTATCCTGAGATGCAACCCAGTAATTTATTGCATATAGTAACTCTAATTATTTTTGTTTTGTTTTGTTTTTTTTGAGACAGTGTCTCACTATGTGGCTGTAGCTATCCAGGAACTTATTATGTAGACTAGCCTGGCCATGAACTCACAGAGAACCTAAATCTACCTTCAGAGTACTGGAATGAAAACCATGTACCACCATGCCCCTCATTCTTTTTAATTTTGTAGTATTTTATGTCTAGTGGTCATTTATATATGAACAATAATCCCATAAAAAGTGTGCATGTCCAAAAAATAATGAAGTCTTTATTACAACATAACCTTGAAGATGTAATTTCTTTCTGTGTCAAGAATCAAACATATATCATGTCACATTAATCACTGGGGAGGAGGGATCACAGGAAAGAATAAATAACGATCCCAAAGTAGGCATGAGTCACAGTATGAGGCCAGCAGCACCCTGACCCTTCCATTCTCTCTCTAACAGTCTAGCAGGGTGGAACATTGCATTTATTTTAGTCCCTTGGTGCTGGTGAGGACAGTATTTGCACAAATTGGGTAGAGTGAACCCCAGGATTACTGGAGAACTGTTCTCATTGGCTCTCTTTTCTAGTCCTTTCTAGGGTCAACTACATCACACCTGCTCCCATTGCGATCTGCTTCCTGTGTTGACCATGCCGGGGTGGAGCTGTCTGGTGACAGGAGCAGGAGGGTTTCTGGGCCAGAGGATCATCTGCTTGTTGGCTCAGGAGAAAGAGCTGCAGGAGGTCAGAGCCCTGGACAAAGTCTTCACACCAGAAACCAGGGAGGAATTCTCTAGTAAGTAAGCCAGAGGCTGTTTGTGTGATGGCTGTGAATGCTGACTGGACATTGAGGGGGCTCCGTGTCTAGCAAACACGGAGCACGTGGAACGTAACTCTTCTCCCATGCTCACACTCATCAGGAAGAACCATGACAACACAGCATAAACTACATCACACAGCTGTTGGGAGGCTAAGGTCTGACTTATCCCAGATCTAGAGAAGGCAGCCATGAGGACAACTGATGGACCTCCAGGCCTCTGGCCTTCTTCCCATTGGGAAATGTCCCCTGTTCTCTCTTTTTAATGTGCTGTTTTGGATTCATAGATTTGTACTATTGTAAACTTGTTTAGTGCTCCACAGCATCAGTAAGGTTCTGGGGTAGGAGACCTCATCAGTAGATTACTGCCTTTCCTACTTGTCCTGGGGCTGGCAAACTGTTCCATTTCTTGTTATATTTTACAGAGGAAAGCCATATAGCATCCTCCTGTGGAGTTGGAAAAATAAAAAAGTGAGGCTCTTTAAGTGAGACAGAGAGACAGAGGGAGCAGAGACTGAGAGCCTGCATCAGGCAGAGCATACGCAGGACAGTACAAAGAGCAGAGTCAGGTGAGGGCCAGCAGGGCCCCAGATGCCTCCCCTGAACTCCTCCAGCATCTTTCTAATCATTCCTCTCTGTCCTTCATCTTGACAAAGAAAATGACAGCAGACTTTGCTGGAGCAGCACCTACTTCTCTGCTGACATCGCTATCCCTAGGGTAAAGTGTGGTTTCCCAGCAGCCTTACCCTCACATATTTAAGGTAACCCTGCAGTGAATGAGGAAAAAGGCTCAGCCATAAGATGTGTCAGGGACTCATTGTAGGTTGTATGTTTCACAATGCTAACTTTGTGGGATAATTTAGCTGCTGGCATGACAGTCAATGTCATCCTATGGATGTCAGAGAAACATAAGGATACTGATTTATCCACTGCCCTGGCTTAGTGTCTGCAATGCAGGTCTCTTAGTGGCTGGCTGGTGTGCAATGCACACTTCTGATATCTGCCATATGCTGACAAGCAAACCCATCATAGGAGCTCATTCTGAGTTCTCTCACTGAGGCCCCAGTTTCCTCTCTGTAATTGAGCTCACTCTTCATTTTTACTCAGCCCAGACTCAGAAAGTATCAAGACATATCAGGGGTAGGGCTGAGTTTTCCATCTTTGAGTCTCCCTCTTCTGGGTCCTCCTCACTGGAACTCTGGAGGACACAATCTGATTAACCTGTTGCTTGCCCAGGTTACTCTTATGTCTTCATGCCTGTCCATTTGCCACCTGAGAGCACTGTTACAGCTCCCCAGGGCAGGACTCTGCCTCTGTTTCTCCTTCAGTGAAAATCCACAAGTGATTCTCCATTCTCTATCAGTTAAATCCTAATTCTGCCTGTTTACAATGACAACCCCTCTGGTTGCTTTAATAACTCTGTTTTTATGAGCAAAGCACAAATCACATCTCACTGCTCAGATTCATTTTCTACAAAGGGAGGGGTGGACACAGATGCTTCCTCCTTCCCCACAAATGATACAATCTGACTGTTGAGCATTTATTGTTCCTTCAGTAGAAAGCCCTCCTCCCCAGGATCTCCTCACTCTGGCTGCCCTTGAAGGCCTAGGTCACTGATACTGTGTCTGGAAACTTCCTACCTGTGCAGAAAGCTTCCCAGTGACCTGCTTTGTGTTCCTCAGAGCTGCAGACAAAAGCCAAGGTGACAGTGTTGGAGGGAGACATTCTGGATGCCCAGTGCCTGAGGAGAGCCTGCCAGGGCATCTCTGTTGTCATCCACACCGCTGCTGTCATTGATGTCTCAGGTGCCATTCCCAGACAGACCATCGTGGATGTCAACCTGAAAGGTACAGTGTCTCAGGAAGATATGGAACAGGTGGAAAGATGAAAACAGAAAAACAGGTTTTTTTTGGGGGGGGAAGGGGTCTCCTACTTTAAAACATCTGCTGTGCTTGCTCACCTCTCTCAGAGAGCAGAGCACACAGCTGTTAGTCTCAGTATGTCTTTACATTTTCATTTTATTTTTAGTTTCTTCTTGCATGCATGTCTGAGCACCGTTTGCATGCTGGCTGCCCATGGGGTGAGAAAAATGCATTAGATCCCCTAGAAATGGAGTTACAGATGGTTGTGAGTGGCCACGTGGGTATTGGAGTCACACTCAGATTCTCTGGAAAAGCAAGCAACCAGTACTCTTACCGATTTGACACCCCTCCTGGCCTTAGTCTCAACAGTTCCAGTGAGGAAAACAGAGTAAGAGGGGAAGGACATAATCAGAACGCCCGAGGCATTAAGAGAATGGAGATTTAAAGTCACACTCCTGTCCCCTCAACCGCTAGAAAAGCTGTCCATCTCCATGCCAGTGCAATTGGACTCCAACTCCAAATCCTCAATTTCCATCTACCCACTGCCCTGCTTCCAGGCCAGATCCAGACCTGACAGGTGCTAGCCAGCACAGCATGTGGTATTTTCCTCCTGTGAGAGCCACTCTGCCCATCTGCACAGACCATGGCAAAGCTCCCCCACAGATGTCTGCAGGGAAGAATGACCCAGCACTTCCCTGCCCACTCTAGTTTTTTAGGAGTCACTATTTCCCTTGTCTTTAGCAATAGCTTCTCAGGCCACTGTGGATCTCCTCTGGAGGAAGAAGGGGATTCCCTTTAATTGGTGGCCCTGTCTGCATTATGGCTATTTAATATAAGTTAGGGTGAAACAGGTAAGTTTGCATGGGGTTTCTATGTAATATCCTCACCCCGAGCCCCCAGGACCAATCTCTATATCACCATTACACCCTCTGCAAAGCTGCCCTATGTGTTCTTTATGTTGACTTTCAATGTGGACACTCCAAGACTCCTTTACAAAAGAAAAAATATTTGATTTAGAAGTCAGGAATATGTCAAAAACATCCTTTCTAGTTTTTAATTCATCTCCCTGAAGTGGTACACACATACCTGCAGGAAGGTGACAAAAGTCTCTGGTGTTCCTTGCCCAGCTCTCAAGTGTAGCAGTTACCTGTTGGTTTCCCAGCAACAGGAGATGGGAAGTGACAGGGATAGCGGTTACAGCATTATTTTACTGAATCATGGTCACATACTTAGAAAATGTTTCACAGTGATGGTTATCCAACCCCCTACTGGAAATCAAAGCCCAAATTTAATTGGCAAATATATTTAACTTCAGATAATGAAGTCGTTTCTCTGGGAAATCAAGATGCAGAGTGCCTTCTAATGTTAATAAATGAATGAATTATAATAATAGTAACTACTGCACAGGACATTCCTTCTTTCCTCGAGGGAGGATGCCCTCTCCTCTCCTCCAGGATCTTCAGTCTGCATTGTCTGCAGTATTCTGCCATTATAGGAAGAACCAGTCCGAGGCACACATTCTTTTTCAGTTCTCCACCAGGCTCAACAGAAAATAGATGATATACACAACACATACACATTCTTTAACTTATGTTGCCAAACGTACAACTGTAGGATGCCATTCTTCTCCACCAGAATCAAAGGTCACAGACAGAATTAAAAAGATTTGTAAAGGCTGAAATTATAGAACCCTTGCCTCCCAGACGGCAGATGTCATCCCCATCCTATTTTAATTGCCCTTGTGCCCGTGCCATGGTTGGGTTGGTCCAGGAACAGAAAAGAATGTTCCAGGGACCTGGGATTAGGGTGGAAATGATCAGGAATCATGTGGACTCCTTGGTTTATCTCCTGAAACTAACAGTGAATTCTCTGTGATTAGGTACCCAGATTCTGTTGGAAGCCTGTGTCCAAGCTAGTGTGCCAGCTTTCATCTACACCAGCTCAATTGATGTTGCGGGGCCCAATTCCTACAAGAAGATAGTCCTGAATGGCCATGAGGAAGAACAACTTGAAAGTACATGGCCTGATTCCTACCCATATAGTAAAAAGCTGGCTGAGAGGGCAGTGCTGGCAGCCAATGGGTGCAGCCTGAAAAATGGTGGCATTTTGCATACTTGTGCCTTAAGACCTATGTATATCTATGGGGAGAAAAGTCCATTCATTTATGTTACAATGGTTAGGGCCCTCAAAAATAATGGTATTCTGGATGTTACTGGTAAATTTTCCACAGTTAACCCAGTATATGTGGGTAATGTGGCCTGGGCACACATTCTGGCTGCCAGGGGCCTACGAGACCCCAAGAAGTCACCAAGCATCCAAGGTCAGTTCTACTACATCTCAGATGACACCCCTCACCAAAGCTATGATGATTTATATTATGCCCTGAGCAAAGACTGGGGCTTCCATCTTGATTCCAGTTGGAGCCTTCCTCTGCCTCTGTTCTACTGGCTTGCCTTCCTACTGGAAACTGTGAGCTTCCTGCTGCGTCCAATCTACAACTTCCGGCCTCCATTTAACCGCCACTTGGTCACAATGACAAATTGTGTGTTTACCTTCTCCTACAAGAAAGCTCAGCGAGATCTGGGCTATGAGCCACCTGTCAGCTGGGAGGAAGCCAGACAGAAAATTTCACAGTGGATCGGGTCACTAGTGGAGCAGCACAAGGGGACACTGACCGCAAAATCTGAGTGATGTGACCATGGCAGGGACATGGCCCTGGGTGCTGTCAGTTGGTAGTATCAGGTCCTCCTGAAGGGACAGAGGTACAACCCAGGTCCTGCCTCCTCCCTTTGACACAGAGACCAACTTGGTGTCTTCATCAAGTCACTAGATGCTTTGACAGTCACTGTCCCTGACACAGGCTTTCCTTCCCCATCACCTGCCCACAGACACAGGGGCTGCTCTGTCTCAGCTGCTGTGAATAAAGTGTTCCGCAATTACAATTTCCCTTCACTTGGAGTGCAACATTGGTTTTCTTTCCACTCTCAAGTCCGAGATCACATTCTACCTTTGAGAAAACCCCATTGCTTTATGAAGGTCAACAGAAGTAGCAATAAATATTGCATTGCCTTACCTAGAGACAGCATCTTCCTATTATTGGGCATTGTTATGACTTCCTTCCATAGCCAGGCTTGGCACTTCCAGATCACAAATGGAACCTGGAAATGGCATTTTCTCACAGGAAGTACGAATTTGAGCTTGGGCTTAACCAATCATGTGGGCACTGATGACATTTTTGACATAGATTACCTCATTTCATACCTTCCAGACAGGGATCCCAATCCCATGTCATGTATGAGAGATCTTCCTATCCACCCCCAATGGGATGATGGAAAGTTCACTTCAGCAGAGACTGTGGAGAAACACGTAATCTTCCCTGTAAACCGTGTAGCCTGCACTTGCTTTTTATAGAGGCAGCAGCTCTGAAGAGTAGGCTGTTCCTCACTGACAGAGCTCCAGCTCTCCTGGCCTCCTTTCTGCCTACCTAGACGTACACACAAGGCTCCCCAGAACTTTGAGGGGTATCTGTGAGACTGTGTACTCCTTAACTAATGGCCCTGGAGAGAGAGGCAGGAGAGGGAGAAACTCTCAGCCACCACCTCCAATGTCAGTGTCATGAAGACTCTAGAATACACCTGCATATATTTGTGACAGGTATTTTAGTCATTAATACCTTATATTAATGACCTGTATTTTTACCTTACAATTTACACAATAAAGGCAAGCCTGAGTTCCCGGAAGATTAAAACGTACAGAACAGATTCAATCAAACATGTGTTCCTACTCAGCCTTGAATCTGTAAGATGTTTTCCCCATTTATTTAATTTCTACTTTTTATATATTCCATGTCTCCATCTTACTTCCATAGGGCCTCCTCTGACATTGTACCTCTTTATTTCCTTCCATTTCTCCCCTTTGCTTTCAACATTCTCTGAGCAGACAAAGCCAGTCTGGAAATGTGTAATAACCTAAATGAGAACACAAGTATTAACTAACGATTAACCAGCAGTTGTCAGGTCAATGCAGACAGCAGTGAAGCATGCTACTTAGGTTAGATAGAGGTAAACACTCTGCACACGACCCTTTGCAGTGCAAGTGAAACACCACAAGGGGCAGCAAAGACACAGGAAAATGGCAGCAGCTCCAGCTTGTGAGCCTCCTTCCCTTTTCCTCTGGATTCTGCAGGCTGTGGTCAAGGAATAAGGGAAGCACAGGGAAGTGCTCACCCATGGGTTTAAGTGTGATGTACAAATGACCGAAGAGAATGGAATTGGACAGAAGGTGTCCAGGAAAGCTTCAGAAACCAGATGGGACTTGGAAAGGAGAGTCAGGTGGGTCCATGCAGGGAGGACAGCCTGAGAGATGGTGCAAAGGAGGAGTGTGCAGGTGAGGGACAAGGAGAGACAAGGTGAGTAAAATCCTAGACACAACTTAGCAGGGTTTACTGAGAAACAGTGGGTGTCCTGGGTGCCAGACAAAACTGGGCACTAGACAAGGGTAACCTCTGGGGACCCAGCAGTGTGTCCAGTGCATAGTCTGCTTAAGAGGCCATTCACAGGAGCATTGCAAAATACCAAAGGCAGTCAATGCTTAATCTTTGATCTCTAAATACTGGAGTGTGAGCTTTGGGAAGCAGAGAAGAGCTCAAGGAAGAGGGTGAGTGTGGAATCATCTTTATTGACAAGATGGTGACACATCTGTTCTTTCATGTTGTTTTATCCCAAGAATGCATCTAGCCATACTTTAACCTTTTACACATTTTCAATTGGCTGAAGATCCTTTTTAAAAAAAGAGTCAATTGTTTGGCAACGCTAATTGTATAAACTAAGAAAACCCATATGTGGCTGATCATGACCTCTGGCCTCCAGTTGCATCTCTGCTCCTAATTCCTGGTATAGTTACGAGATAAAACATGAGATCTGGTCGTGGCTGTAGACAGAAAGGTGTATAATGCTTGAGAAAGGTCATGTATGAGGGCAATACCCTATCTGGACAAAGGCTAAAAACCCCCTTGCCATTAGGCTGTGTGGTGGTAGATGGGTGGGATTCCAAATTGTAAGAGGGAAGGAAAATGACCCAGGTAGATGCATTAAAGCCTACAAAGGTACATGGTAGGAACCTGCATGATCCTGAGGCCACAAGGAAAACAAATCTGAACAGAGCAGAAAATTCAGCTGCAGAAGTAGTAGAGATCCCTGCAATGGTATAAGAGACACAGACATTAATACTAAAATCCTAAGAAGAAATAAAAAGGTCACTATGTAGCAATCAAGGTATCAACTCAATAAAAATGTAAAATTTTAAATTGAAAATCACATGATGTCAAAGCACACAGGTTTATAAAACAAAAGTGGCAAGAAAACCTAAATGTCTCCATGGATTTGCTCATTTCTTTGAAGTGTTGCAACCTGTTGCTAAGCATTCTCTAATTGTATACTCTACTTCTTTAGCATCATTTGTTGTATCTCTTTTGGCATATCCAAGCACAGCACGATTTGGTGAAAAACTTCCTGGTGATAAATAACTCAACCCATGTGCCCAATAAAGCTTAAGACATGACTACATCAAAACTCCTTGTAAAGTACATATGACATCTACCATGAGGATGGGTCCCATATATTGAGTACATGTAACATCTTCTGTAAATATAGGTTGACAAGCTCATGATAAAAGTCTGGGGGGAAATTCGGTGTGGTCACAAACATACAAATATCACAAAGTTAAACCAGGCTATTAATTACATCCTCTCCCAAACTTTATGCAGAAAACATATTATACATCTCTCTCTTTGAAGAGACAAGCTTGTGTGTTTGACATTTATAGTTCCTCTAGGATTTATCTGTGAGCATAAGGACCTCCATGCCTCTCCTAGTTGTGAGCTGCCATGTACATGCTGGAAATTGAACCTGGGTCCAGTGCCAAAGCAATGAGTGTTCATATCTGCTGAGTCATCTCTACTGTCCCTTTTATAAAGTTCTGGGACAATAACTTGTTAATTCCAATGTCAAAAAGATTAAAATAGCACTGAAAAAAAAATGTTTGGCTCTCACTCAGGATCCAATTGCCTCATATATCCAAATGGGAAGAGCCTCTTAAACAAAGATAATTTTTGAGTATCTGTTATAACAAGGCTTACATCTCTTATAAATAGTTTACTTAATGATGTTAAGAAAACTGGAAAAATTATCTTGAGTGAGGTAACCCAGACCTATAAAGACAAATGCTGCACGTGTAGCATTGAGCACTAAATCATGTCTTTAGTTTTGTGTATTTAACTTGGAGTAACACTTCAGGTCACTGAGAAGTAGGGAGGAAGATATAAAGTATATGGGGTGTGGGTTGTATAAAACAGGTAATATGAAAAGGGAATGGATATAATGAAGTGGAAGATTTAAGTGTGAAGGAAATTAGGAGGGTAAGACAGAAGAAGATCTAGGAAAGGATATTAAGTACTAAGATATTTGAAAAGGGCATATGGAAATGAACTAATTTGTGTATATATATGTATATGAGTTTGTTGCTTTTCTCTGGATAATGCTGTTCCTCTCAGGAAACACAGAGTGAAAAAAAAAAAAAAAGCCTAGCACGAACTGAATTGTTTGTCAATGCCATTCCAAAGACCTCCAAATTATACAGGATACTGCCATTGTTCTTGGTTGCCCATCATAACTTACGGTTACACCCTATTGCTGAATACGCCACACAGTTTGGTCACAGGACATGGAAAAATTAAGCTGGCACTATCCAGGAAGCTTCCTCCCAGCTGGCTAGCTTTCATAAGGTGTCATGAAGACTACAGGGAGAAAGAAAATATCGACATCCTTATACAATTGTGAATGCTGCTAGCTACAATAATAGCCTGGAAAGACAGGCCCATGGATGCAATAGTGAAACAAATGTTATGGGAGTAACGAACAACTTTTTCCTTAGATATAAGGACCACTCCACAGGAGGAAATGCATTCCTAGTCCTGGAGAGTTGACTAAGAACCATGGTTCTGCAGCTCATAGTTTTGGGGAGAACCTACTACTATTATTTTATTAGATGAACATAATATCAAACTGCTCTCTAAATATATATCCCTATACCCATGGGTGAGTGCAGCCCTCAGTCCTCATCAAGGAAGTATTTTTGTACAGGACAACAAAACAGAAATTCTCCACTGCACAAAGTACAGAAGATGAGTATCTTTAGAGTTCTCAGCAGTACATGGAATGTCAACATCACACACTATCTATTGCTGCAATTAAACACCATGACCAAAAGCAAGTTGGGGAGAAAAGGGTTTATTAGGCTTGTACTTCCAAATCACTGTTCATCCTCAATGGATATCAGGAAGAAACTCTGAACAGGGAAGGGACATAAAGGCAGGAGCTGATGCAGAGGCCATCTCCCCAAGCCACAGAGAATGCTGAAAGAAGTCACAGAAAGATTGAAAGAGCCATAGGTCAGGAAGACACCAAGTCAAACTGTGTTCTGAATGTGACAGGACTATTGTAATGAGGAAGTCACACCTGCTGTGGTGGCCTCCACAAACCTAACAAGGTTAAGTCAGTTAGCATTACATCTTGGAATGGGGAAGGGCTCAGAGCCCTCACCCCTAGCTAGGAGACTACTGACAGCTGACAACTGCTAGGAAAGATAAAGTTAATTTTCTTTAGGAATGTGGTCCCCAGCAGGCTGACCATGTCGCAGTGGATGGTGTAACACCCATAGACATATAGGCAGCACAAATGGACTCAGTGGGCTTTTTTTCTAAGAACATGACATTGGAAAGGAGTGGGGAGTAGGGGCTTAGATCCTGGAGGAGTTGGGAGTAAGAGTGGGGGTGAATGTGATCAAAATACATTGCATGCATGCATACACGTCGCAAACATGTATTTAAAATAGTACAGTTTTTCAAGATGATAATTAAGAATACCCAGAACAATTAACATATATTGTCTGTAAGTTTAAATATTGAATATTTAAGATACAGAGGACAAGTTTTCAGTGTTTCCACCACAGATTCCTGGGCTTTCATTTGAAATACAATTTATTAGGAAAGAAAGTTGGGAACACTGGGAATCAGGCAGGTGGCACATCTGGAAAGCCTGGGAGCAACAAAAGCAGGGAGGGACAAGGCCAAACCCCAGCAAGAGAGAAACATTCAGCTCTCTTGGCAGGCACTGAGCAGGAGAGAGCCCCTGCTCACTCCTTTAAACCCAACTGCCCATCCAGGGCGTCAAGCATTTTGACAAACTGCCACCACAGAATTCAGGGCAAGACATTTTTCTCCCCAATTCTAGATGAGATTTAGGACACAAGATCATAGTGTTTTTGGTGTGTTTTTTTTTTCCTCTCCTATATCTCCTTCTGTTCAACTGGTCATAATAAGGACATGTGTTACCCAAACACAGATGTTAGGACTTCAATGTTATTCTCTTTTGCAACTAGGAGTAGACATTATGTGGGTGTGTTAAAATGACCCCCATCACTGACCTGACATGTTATCATCCCCAGCCCTCCAAGCACAACACAAGGAACACACTTGCTGTGCTTTACAAGTGAGTTATCTAAACCAACACAGTGTTGTCTATTTTGGCTATTTAGCTTAGAAACCTAGTGTTGGCAGTTTTCCTCACATTACAGATAAGAGGTTTAAACCTAAATCTTCATTCCACATTCCAGATAGTATGAGTAAATTGCTTTAAGATCAAAATTTAAAAATTTCTCTCTGAGAAAAACTCTCCTGAGTGTTAAAAAAACATTCTTGGAGACAATGAAGCAGGAGAGATTTCTCTCTTGGTTGACTTCTTCCCAAGTTATCATATTCCCTTCTATTAAATAAGGAAAACTTTTTAAATGTTTATTGGCACAAAACACAAGAAGAATTCAAAAGATTTTAATGGTCTCTGTCTCACATTTTCTTTGTTCTACAAAGCTAGTATACTTGAATTTTCAAATGGACTAAAACTCAACATTTTAGAAACAAAGAACTATCCACATTTCTCTGTCAGGTTAGAAGAAATGTCTTCCTATGTGCACTTGAATTTGTCAATCAGATTGTTTAGCTCATGCTGCAAATACTAGAATGATTACACTAATAATCTAGCACTCTTTCTGGCATGTAATGAACATCTGAAAGAAGTTCCAAGTCCTGTAGATCTATGTGGTCTATAGGTCAACCAGACTGATGTAGTCAGAGAACTCCAGACCAATCGAGAGATCTTATATCAAAAATAGGATGGAGAGTGTCTGAGGAATACCAGGGTATAACCTCTGTCTTCCAGAAGCACATACACACACAAGTGTATCCACATGAACACAAACATATTAAAAGGATTGTTATTGTTGTTTTTAATTTTGAAAAGACAGAAAGGAACTTTCAAGTAAGAAAAAGAGAAATTGGATACATTGTTGGAAGTGGGTGTGTCTGTCCAGGTTGTGACCCAATCTCTTCTTCACCATTTGAGGTTGGAGAGCCTACTTATGTTTTGAACCCTGTCCCAAGTTTCCCTGCCAGCCCAGGAAATCAGGTACGAACTACATTCAGTATTGACCAAGCTCTTTCCTCCCCCACCACAGTTTCTTCCTTATTTGAATGATACACATGATCATTATAGCAAGCGACCTATGGCTCTCATGGTTCACACCTTCTTGTTTTGTTTTGTTTCCTCTCTCTCCACATGATGTCATCTATATTTTTTTCTCTCCCAAAGAACACAGGCTACTTTATGTTGCAGAACCTTTGGACATCGACCTCATTAGAGATGAGCAGGTTTGACATCATTTTAGTGCATGTTATGACCTCATTCTTTTTAGTCTGCTTCTAACCGGGATATGAACATCTCACCCCATCCCTTTTCCTTTGTGCCTGCCATTCCTTCCTGGGAACATTCCCCTGGTTACCTCCCATATAACAGCCTAATACCAATCACTAGCCCCTCTGTTTCCTTCCTCTTTCTCTTTATTTTCTCCCACAGTGATCCATGTGCATCATAGTACCGGGCTCTCTTCTATTTCCTATAACATATGGTGTTTACAGAATGACTGTTTTGTAGTCAACTCACACTCGGTGTGTTGTGTTTATTCCTGGACAGAGTCTATAGTTGCAGACAGTACTCAACTTCAGTAGATATCTAGGGATACAACATGATACGCTGAACAACAATCTAAAATAAGAAAATTTCACCTGAAGACCACCACAACCAAGTCTTTCCTGAACACCATTCCACTAAAAGCAGAAAGGCAACCTGAATTCAAAAACAATGAAAATCTTAATCAATGATCTGATCCCAGATAGGCAGGTCCCAGAGTAAAAACATCAGGAGCACATGAAAAGCCAAGACAACTTATTGAGTTATGCCAATTGTACTGTGTAGATACAAGAAATAGTAAGTATGCTGTCTTTTTGTTCCTTAGATAAAACTTGTTCTGGCTAGTCCTTTTCCAGCCTATAGTGTACTACAAATGTAACTTTTATGTACTATCCTATATATTCATTTGTAGTCTGCATCTCTGGTAATCAGCTTGTTGGAAGCTGAAAACTTGCTGCCTACAGTAATGGTCGCATTACATATTTATCTACATGAAGGTCTCAGGAATATAAAGTTAAGAGACAAATATTTATGCTAGGTGACCAGAGTCTTAATGGCTATTTAGACATGCTTGTCCCATAATGAGCAGAGGCCTCATAACAAATCAGAAAAAAGTACTGTGCTCCTGGGCTTTAAGGAAACCCAGCAGCTCATCTAGGAGATACATCCTAGGTTTGACCACTTGAACCTTGAATTATCCCACATCCTTGTAATTTGAGGTTTCGCAAAACATAGCTGGCCCATAATTGACAGTGTAAGAAGGAGTCCCTATTAAGCAGTACACATGAATGGCCAAAAATACTCTCCTAGCTCTGATTATTTATCCATCCACAAAGATTATCCTATAACATGAAAAAAACTCTTCTGTTAGGATTCTTAAAATTGACTAATGTAGCTCCATTTTTTTGCCTTTTTAATTTATTATACTGTAAGTATTGTTGGTTTTTATTATTTCAAATATATAATTGATGTATATGCAGGAATTTTTGCCTGTCTGTATTTATTTTCCCTTTGATGTCTATGTAAGATCTGATGGTTAACTCAGAGTAAGGCTCTATTAATGGTCCTGGATTGATGGTTAAAATGTAGGCATTTTGCTTTATTTTGGAGACTTACCTCTACATTTCCACCTGTAGATCACCAAAGTCAAGTTATTGAATGGGAATGAAAATTGTCTTCTGAAAATGCTTCAGAACTGAGCATGGGTCTTGGATTCCTAGCTGGTATTGTTGATCCACATAAGTTTGTAGGGCTCTAAGGCCTAGAAGGCTCAGCAGTATTTTGGAGAGGAAGGAAATGACCATCACCAGAGATCAAAGGCTAGCCTGTAACATCCTTTGGAGTTCAAAAAGATCTGAATGGTGGGAAACAGTCTTCAGTGTTGATGGTAATGGTTGATATCCCAAAGATAGCAGCATAACATTTCATAATATAGAATATTCCAATTTTTTCAGGTGGTTAAGCATACTAGAAATCAAGAGACAAGAGCACAAAGCCAAGGGTGCTGGCTAGTTTTCATGTCAAATTGACACAAAGCTAGGACCACCTGGATAAAGGGAATCTAAATTAAGAAAATGGCTCCATAGCAGTTGGTCTGTAGGCAAGTCTGGAGGGCATTTTATTGACTGATAATTGATGTAAGAGGACCTAGCTCACTGTGGGCAGTACTACTCTTGGGCAGGTGGTCCTGGATGGTATAAGAAAGCAGACTGAGCAAGCCATGAAGAGTAAGCCAATAAATAACCCCCTCCATGAACTCTGTATCAGCTTCTGCCTCCAGGTTTCTGCCTTGATTGAGTTCCTGCCCCTACTTCACTCAGTGAGAGACTGCAATGCAGAACTGTCAACTGAAATAAACCCTTTCCTCACTGAATTGTTTTTAATCATGGTGTTTTATTAGAGCAGTAGAAACCTTAACTAAGACCCCAAGCTGTCCAAACCCATCCTGACAAGTTACCTCAGAGTTGTTCTAGCCAGAAGGCCTTTTGAGTTCTTAAAGGAACAAACTTAGTCACTCACTGTAGGAGTCAGGGACTGAAAATGTACAGTATAATAAGAAGAGTAAGAAATGCTACTAGATAAGAGGAAGAGCCGTGGCTATGTGCAGCCAAACAAAGGTTGTGAAAATTGTACATGAGAAGAGGCACAGCAGTCTGCATGGCATTAAAAATAAATAAGTAGATAGATTCTACCCCTTAGAAGAGAAGAGGCTAGTAAGAGCCTGTTGTATCAAAACAAGAAATTACTGGCTTTCTTATTTTAAGATTCTCTGAGGCAACAAACTGCAAATAGAACAGATCTAGATATGATCAATTAGTGTGTCCCAGTAGGCACTGGTTCTCTGTGCATTGTCTAGGGTGTGACCATGCAGAAGTTAAGAGGAATGTTTTGAAGTCTGTGTAGAGTATCGTAGTCTGTTGAGCCTGTGGGTGGATGACAGAGCTGTAATGGAGGGTTTGGGGGAACATCTGATAGAGTGATAGATTCTCTTTTACTTGGAGTCAGAAAAAATTAGTTTTGACAGAGCCTCCTGGAAAGAATCTTATGGCAGTCAAGAAAGAATTTGCCTGGAGTAAGTGGGAGCCTAAATGTCACTGAGATGCTTTCCACCAGGACAATATTAAAAGCAAGGTCTGTATCACAGACCTTTATATTTAGTTGTCTGAAGATGGCCTTTAAGGTCCCCTTTAAAGGGAAAGCATAAGTACTTAGTTGGTTTAGTACTCTGATAGGGCTCTCTTGCAGCTTACTTTGGCCATTTTCTGGAAAGTAATGCTGACCCTGCAGAGGTGAAACTCCTTAGTAACCCCACAACATTTCACAGCCACTGCATTAGTTAGTAACACCTAGTAAAGTCCTTTAAAATGGTTGAGACCAGTTATTTAAATGACTCTCCTGTAGGTCTTTAGGTTCCCTGACTGAATGAGGTCAATCTGGGAACCTCAGTAAGGGGCTGGTAGCACTTGTTTCTTAAAATAACTGTGGTTGGCATTATTCGTTCCTACTGGGATGTTCAACATTAAACAGGTGGCCAATAATTAACCTTTTAAAATGCTAATTCAACACAAACTAGGAGGTGGGAGTAAACTATCAGTTCATATCTTCAGGGATGGGTCAAAGTCTTATTGACTTTGTGTGTGTGTGTCCTCACTAAAGCATGAGAGAACTTTTGTTCTGATGGTTCTCCTCTTCAGAGGGAATTCTGTTTAGTGTTCAGCATCTAGGGTCTCCATGGCACATGCCATCAAAAGGAATGTTTAATCTGGATCTGTGGTGTTTTAGAAGCACCTGTCTTCCCCTGGGTTCTGACTGACCTTCTAGGACTAAGACCCAAGCATTGGCATTCTCTTTCATCCTTGTCATTTAGACATCCACACTTAGACTGTAGAGGGACTTTGACAAATCTTTAAGTGGGACTGAGAGCTTCTTGTTAGAACTTTTGAGTAAATTTACAAAAAAATTACGTAGGAATTTATATTTAAAAAAGTAATTTTTATTATGTTTTCTGGGTTTTGATGATAAGTATTCTTGACTATTGAGAATTTCATATATGTATACAGTGAGGCATGATCATATTCATCCCACATGTACCCCCCTCAAATGCTCCCCAAGCACCCCTGTCCCAACACTTCTCCTGAGTTTGAGTCTTTTTTGGATAGTGTCCATGAATGAGTATGGAACTATCCACTAGAGCAGGAGACATCTACTGGTGGTCATGGTCATACATCCAAAATTCAATCTCAGTCTGATAACCACCTCCTTGCTTATTAAAATATACCCAAAATGTAAAAGGGGGGCAGCACAAAGAGCAACCAGGCCTCCTACACTCTCTTGAAATGCAGTGGCCCCTCCTCCCTGCTCTCTCCCAGTCTGCAGAAACACAGCTGTAGCCCTCTCCTGGTCCCTTTTGTGACCTTCACAACATTCTACCTGGCTCGACCCTTTACTCTGAAAACAAGTAAAGCTCTGACCATCATTATTAAAATATTTCAGTTAGATTTATCTATAGCTAAAGATATGAAATGAGGTTTCATAGGACAAATGAAAATGCTCCTCAATGATTAATGGGGGCCCTTTACTACAAGATGATTTATCTTCATTTTAAGTTAATGATATCTCTTTTCTTTTGCAACTTTTAAGTTTAGGCTGGTCCTTAAGGGTAGGACAAGATGTTCTATTTAGTTCTGGATTAGCTTTCCCCTGCACCCCCACAAAGAAGCCTCCCACGCCGTGTTCTGAAACAGGAGACACCTAATTATGATTGGTTTTAGTGTCAATTTGTCACAGAGGAGAATCACTCAACAAAGTGTCCTGATGACCTTGATTGATGTGGGAAGCCCCACCCTGAATATAGGCGGCAGCCTCTGGTAGTAACCCGGATAAAAAACACCCTGTCCAGGAAGATCATCTAGCCTGTTGCTGGCTTTGGTTCCCTCTTGCATTGGAGTTGGTTTGTGGTGCTGCTGCTGGTTCCTTTGCAGAGAGAAGACACCAGATTTTCCAAGCCTGCATTATGGACTTGGGACCAGCTGGGACTCAGAAACCTCTTACACTTCCAGTGCCAACTTGTGACCACTAACCCACTGAGTAAGTACAATTTGTCTCCCCACAGTGAGGAACACTTATTGTGGGATATATTCCAACTGTTGAGGCATTTAGCCTCAAGGACCAAGTTACCACTAGTTTCTGAGGTATGATTTAGCTATTCTTACAACTTTAAAGCTGAATTAATAAATCCTGAGATATAGACAGGCAGACAGAAGATAGATAGATAGATAGACAGATATACATCCTTTTGGTTCTGTTCCTCTATAGACCGCTGACTAAAACACACCAGCTATCTGCCTGTACTATACTACTACTAACTGCCAAGCATGCTATTGGGAAGGGCAAATTCCACCATCACTGAATTTTGTAACCAGAACTTCTAAGTTAAACATCTAGACTGGAGCAGCCATCCTAACATACAAATCAAAGAAACAAGGGATTGCTAAAGCAGAGGTGTGGGGAGAATCTCTTCAACGTGGCTCCAGGAACAACAAAGGCAGACAGGGGTGTTCAGTGACCCCAAGTCTGTCTTCATGGTTCTGCTGTTGGCTTATGGTAAACAGGGAAAGAGCTGCCATGGGAGCCACAGGCAAACATGATTAAGCGATGCTTGTAAAGATGGGAGCATCCTGATCACTGTCTCAGTCTGGCTTCTTCAGTGTTGCCCAAGAAGTCCTTCATGCTTAGATCACAAAATGCCTCTTACAAAACTATTGCTCACTGTCATGGATAATTGACCTCCTCTGTTGTGGATATACAATATCAATGTATCAGAGAAAATTCAATATATTATAGGAGACAAATATGTAGATATTATGTCCGGAGAGGTGCCTGGGAAGCACATGGTTATAGATAGCCCTTTTTTCATTCCCCTTTCTCTTCCTGTAGGTCCCATCTCACACTCATTTATTAGAAATTATCCCTGCAACTTAGAGATGGCTACAACACCTGGAGAATTGTGCCCCTGTGTGCCCAGAAACACACAAACTCATAAGAAAGGGGTGAAACATTCCATTGCTTGGACACCGTTAACAGACAGTGTAGGGTCAGACTGATGCAGAGGATGCCCGACATGAAAGTAATAGACTAAGAACAGTGGGTCACACTGATGCTAGATGGAGCTCAGAGCTCCATGTGTTTGGCCTCAGACTTCCACCATCAGCAGCGCCTCCAAGGAAAATTATAGAAGAACTACAGGGGTAATCTTTCTGTCTCTTGGTCACCAAAAATATTCCATTAAAGGGAAAGGTAATAGCAAGAAATGGTGGAAGCCGGAAAGCATAATGTGAAGGAATTCTTTCATTTGTGTAATCCAAATGGGTTGTGAGAGTAGCGGGTTAAGACGAACAATTCAGTTTTGAAAGCTGCACAGTGGCCAGCACACCAGGGTTCATACAGGACCCAAGGCCAGAGAAGGCAGACTGTACCTGGCAAAAATTAACACTAGGTTATCCCCCAGTGGGGGAGCAGACTAGTGGGTGGGTAAAAGGCACACAGGTCATTCATTAACTTGGCACCAAAACATTAAAATATAAGAGCTGATGAGGTTTCAAACTTGATGTGTTTAAACTGGCATTGTGTGATATGCTGAATCACTTTTTCTTTATGTTGGTTGAGATGAGTGTGGTCTCTAGGTGAGCAGCCCTCTCTGATGAGGTCCTCTTAGACCAAAATGTGCTGCTGAAGTCTTAGTGGAGGCTAAGTAGAAACAGGGATGGGATGAGGACAAAGTTCACAGAAGAGGGATCTTCTACTGTAACAGGGTCCTTGCTGTGTTCCCTTTGGGGCCCAGGGCTAAGTAGGCTCAGAGTCCAAACCATACAGACTCTGGGAGAATGTTGAAACAACAAGCTCAGTTTATTCAGGAAGAGGCAAGACATTTAAACGCTCCACCCCACCCTAGGAGGAGGTCTGATGAACATGCATCAGCTGGTGTGACATGGCTGCCTCTCACTGGTCCAGGTCATCTCCAGATCATGCTTCAATTGTTGTTGCTGAGACCATCAGGCCAACCCAGGCTGGCTCTCAGAAAGTATCTTTTTTTACTTGTTTGGGCCAGATGGCCAAAAAGCAGGTTAGGGATGAGTCATCCCACATTTTACCAAACCTTTCCTGAAGTTCTTATCTCTTTTATCTGCTTCTGTGGGAGCAGAAAGTGATTCTAATAAAGAAATCTTTCTCCAGCCTGATGTGTAAAACAGTAGCCATGCAAGCCAGAGGACTGTGTGTGTGTGTATAAATGTGTGTGACTGTGTAACATTTTGCTTCTCACATCTCTTCAAAGATCACCTCCCAATGCACCAAGACTCTGGTCTAAGGACCCGGATTCAAGTAAGTGAAGGTGCTGTGCTAGGGTCAGTGCCCATGGAAACTTCTGTCAGACCTCCTGGGGGTCTGCGGGTGGGTGGTGATGGGGTTAACAGTGAATGCTGCTATATTGGCTAGTGGTCAGGACAGCCCACTACTTCTACAAGATGTAGCCAACCCTACTGCTGTGTGGGTGAGCGGTTACTTAGTAAGGTAGCCTTGCTGCGTGCAGCCTAGATGGGACAGTGGCCTCACCTAATGCCCCTTCCAAACATGAAAATGTTTGAGTGTTGATGATTTTGGAGAAGGGGACTAGCCTCTGACAGAACAGAAGGGAATAACTGCACTCTAACTTAAAGGGGATCTTGCATTACATCTATACCTCCAGTGAGACTAGAGGAAGACACAAAATTATTTCATAGCCCAATTATACCAGATGCCTGAAAAGATGAAAGTGTAGGCTTGCCAAAGTGTTGCTACCTTTCTTTGTAACCTCATGTAATTGAAAAGGAAGTGTGGTATCTGACTTGCTTTGGCAGACATATTCATTCATACATTATAAAGCACAGTACTTTCTAATAAAGGTTCATTGGAATTCCATTGATGTGGCGATTTCTTGAGTTACATATCTCTTTGGTATTAGGGATTTAGGGGTTTGTGTTTAAAAAAAATAGGCTGTGGATTTTAATATTATTATCTAAATTGTTTTTCCTCTATGGTAAGTGATTCAAATATCATTCCAAAATGGGCTGTGTCTGAATGACAGAGCATTCCTATTCCAAATGACTTCTGTCCCACAAACTCAAGGAAGGAATGCTGAGACCTTACAAAACACAGGACTTAAGGGACCACCTATCCCATCTGATGGCACTTGGATTAACATGTGCCCTATCACATTTCACTAAAATTGTACATGGTTCAAGCATGCCCATAAATGCAATCTCCAAAATAGATGCCCAATAATGGGTTCACTATAATTCTGCATCTTTGAACCCATAGAAGTTTCTGGAGCTATATTCCCCAAGGGCACAAGACCTCTGGACCCTTTCTTTGTGCCTCACTTTTTGTAGCCAATAAGTAAACATTTTTCTGAGTTCCATGAACTGCTTATGTAACTTTATTGTGTGCAGTAAGTTTGTGGCCATTTCTGAAGCACAGGTGAAATCACAGGCATCTTGGCAACGTAGAATCTTGGGGAAAAGAAACCCTGTGGGTCTAACAGTTTGTGGGTACACATCGAAATACATTGATAGTGCTATGGAGAAATTGTGCCATGCCTTACGATCCGTGTTATGACAGGTTGGTGGGGGAAATTAAGCTTGAGTAATCCCTGGTTCTCTCTTTCTAACCATCTCCAGAATCACCCTACATTACCCCTGCTCTCACTGGATCTGCTGCCTGAGTTGACCATGCCTGGGTGGAGCTGCCTGGTGACAGGGGCAGGAGGGTTTCTAGGGCAAAGGATTGTCCATTTGCTGGTGCAGGAGAAAGATCTGGAGGAGGTCAGAGTCCTGGACAAGGTCTTCAGACCGGAAACCAGGGAGGAATTCTACAGTAAGTCAACCTGAGGATTTGGCATAGCATTCCAATTCAACATAACAATTGACTGGATGCAGGGGGGCTTTTGCCCTGTTAAGTAAATAAGGACACTTGGCAGTCATAACATGGCTCCATGTCCACATTCATCAGGAGAAATCAGACCACACAGCATAAAAGACAGTGTACAGTTAGGGGAGGCTGAATTTGGACTAACGATTTCTCTCTCCTTTTCCTGGAGCTCTTTAATGTGGACTTGCCAATTGCTGGGTATAGCCATAAAGATCATTAAGCTAGTGGGTTCAATACTAGCTCCCTCTGTCCTAACTGCTACTGTTCTAGTTGTTTTGTTCTGGTTTGCTCTCTGCATGGGGAGAGGAGGAGGGAGGGGTTCTTTTAGCATTTTTTCATTCCTTCAATCAGGATTATGGGTAGAGGGTAAATAAAAGAAGTAGATGTAAAAGGGAGAGAAATATACAGAGACAGATATAGGAGAGTGGGCAGGGACAGGTAGACAGGAAAAAACAGAGATAGAGACCGAGAAAGTGAACCTGAGCAAACGCATGAGGTCACAGGGAGCAAACAATGCTAGTATCAGGACTGTCCATACCTCACCTGGATTATTTTTGCATATTTCTCTCATTCCTCACTGGAGTTTATCATCACTAAGAATAAGTTTGCAGAATTCACTGGGGCAGGCCATAATTCTTTGCCAATTTGTTATCTCAGTTACAACTGGACTAGCTGGTTTTACAGGATATTTTAGCACCTAGTCAACCTCCAAGGCATTATAAGAACTTTGCAGTACATGTAGTAAAGGATGCTCACTCACCTGAAAATCAAGGATTTTGAGTGGAGAAAAGAAAGATGACTATAGCAGCAACATCCAATTAATGAGGATCACAGATCAAGCCAGAGGTTGCCTCACTTATACTCTATTATTTTGTCCAGGGGCCAATTCTTGGCTACAGAGTCCTCCTATTGTCTATATGTGACTCAAGCTAGCACTTTGCACCCTCCTCTGCTTCAAGGGTAAACACACTCTATTTAGGTATCTGCCCTGCACACAGGACCCTCCCTTTGAGACAACACTTCCCTTCTACTCTGTCTTTGTTTCTGACTTCTTCAAATGTCAAGTTAGTCCTCTAACATTCTAATTGCTGTCTCCAGAAACTCAATATTAGCACACAGTCAATTATATTTCTTAGAGTCCCAATGTCTAAGCAATACCTGAAAATAGCCAAGGTTTGGTCTGGAGGAATAGCGTCATAGTGAGTACTGTCAGGAATAGCGATAGAGAGGGCCCTGCATAAAGATAAAGCCAACATTCATGTGAGTGTGCTTTCTGTGCCAGGCTCTGTGGTACATACTGTGGCGACCAATCATTAGCTCTGTTTAACAATGCTGGAATGTAGTTAATGTGTCTACGCTCTATTTCTGTGGATAGATAAGTGCAGAGGTTCACTAGCATACCCAAATACTAAAGCTAAAATAAACAAACTGAATGGGAATCTAGGAAATCTAGCTGCAGCCTTTATAATCTTCACATTCATTTTGGGTAGGAGCTCCCTTGGGTCTCTCTCTGACTTGGTTCACATGACAACAACACTCTACCGTGTTTCTGTGCCAATATTTGTCACATCCAGGTATCCTAGATAAGGGTGCAACTATGGAACCAACAGAAACCACTCTAAGAGGCCTCTTCTGGCATCTCTGGGTCCCCAAATAGCTCATGGATGAGAGTTTATTCCAATACAGGTCTGGATTCCACATGTCTGTTCATACTGACATCCCTGAACCAGCCTGTCTAAATCAATAGCAAAGGAGAAGGACAGAATGGGCAAATAGAATCATAATCCACGAATTCAACCCTCACACAGGTAACTGCTTCCCTATGATAAGTACCTTGCTTGCCTCTCTCTACTTCAGGGCTTTCCTGGAGTTACATGAGGAGAGCAGGGGCATGGATAGGAAATACTTAGTAGAGAATTAGTGGAAAGCCATTCTATTTATGTCTCTAGAGATGTTTCCTCAGCCCTGGATTTCTCCCAATCCTCCCACTATTGTTTAGCTTTATTGACACGTTCAGTTGAGTGGAATGAATTCAATCTGCCTCTGAAATACTGATTGCAAGCAACTCCAGAGAATAGGCTAGTAGCACAGTTAGAGACAGGTCACGGGAGATGTCCTCAGTCAGGGTAGCCATAACTGTGTCCACAGATTTCTGGAAACCCACTAAGCTCATCTACTAATTAGGGCCTAGAGGACCAGGCTCTATGAAGTATGGGTAGGAAGGAAGGAAACTCCAAAAGCTGGGTGAGAATTAAGAAGCCAAAGCAAATGTAGGGTACTGGGGACGACCACATGTGGGACACAGTCATTTTGTGAGTTGAATGACAAAATAACAGGTGGCACTATTTTCAGGTTTCATAGGAACCCAAAGATACTGGCATTGTACCCACTGCCTTGGGGTAGATGGCTGTAAGGGAGTCCCTGGAGAGCCTCAGTTACACCACAGGCATCTAATTTTTTGATGACATCTCAGAGATGATGTTCTTCTATCTACATACGTGAGCCCATCCTATTTTTATTGTTAGTGCCTTCACTCTCCCTGAGTCATTTCTGCCCAATGAGTGGTACAGTGTTAACTCTTCTTTTGTGGTTCAGCACAGACCCATGAAATACTAGGCTCTGCCTGAGAATCATATCCATGTGGCTTCCTTCTCTGATCCCACCCCTGGAAGCAGGGTCTTCCTCATCATAACACTGAAACAAACATTCCAATTGCTGTTCTCACTTCTACCCAGCCACCACCATTACCTCCTGAGTCTCTTTGAATAATGAATCAACTTCCCAACACTCCCCTGAACAAGTTTCATGCCCCAGGCACATTTGATTGCTTCCTAAACTGATTTGTTTTCTGCAGTGGGAAAGAATACCTCTTCCTTCCTTATACCAGGCCTCCTGTCTAACATTTCCCCCACTATGACAACTGTTGATGACCTAGGTAACTGACACCTGTATACAGGAAACATCCCAGTCTGCAGAAAAGATTCCCAGTGACCTGTCTTGTGTTCCACAGACCTACAGACAAAGACCAAGGTGACACTGCTGGAGGGAGACATTCTGGATGCCCAGTACCTGAGGAGAGTCTGCCAAGGCATCTCTGTTGTCATCCACACTGCTGCTGTCATTGATGTCTCAGGTGCCATTCCCAGACAGACCATCCTGGATGTTAATCTTAAAGGTACAGTATCTGGACAGAAGGTGAAAGTTGGGAGGTTGAAAATGTCAACACAGATCAGGAAGTGATTCTCTCACCACACAAGACCTGCCATGCTCTGATTCTAATGCTGTGCTCACAAGACCCAGCACAAAGATTTCAGGGCTATTACATGGCTAAGGCCCAGCAGGTAGAAAGTGTGTGGCCTAGGATGTGAGTCACATCTATGTCACTCCAACTTCAAGGAAAGCTCTTCTGTGGTCCTCCCTGCCAAGGAGACTGGATTCCAACTCCACGCAGCTGACAACCATCCACACTTTCCTCCTTTGGTAAGACCTAGACAAGACCTGCATGCTGTTAGTTCTGAGAGAGATTCCAGCCTGACAAGGGTCTGCCATGACAGGAATTCCAGGCAGGGAACACACAGTCCTTTTTAGTTTTCTACCAAGAGGAACAGATGGGGTGAGTCAGTGCTAGGATCTCAGATTTAAACTGGAAAGAATATTTATCCCCTCTACTTTGTACAACTAAGTCAACAAAGTCATAGATGGAACCAAGAGTGCTTCACCATTGTGTATGCACCAAGGAACACAGTTGTGTCTCCATTTCTCTCCAAACCCAGCAATCATTTGTTCCATGACTCAGACTAGTTGTCCTTGAACAGTTTTATTCCATCAAATGACAAAAAAACTGTAGCTATGAAATGTTTGTGTAACATATTATCACCTGTATACAACTGGATTTGAGCTTGGATGATGTTAATTCTTGAAGTATTCTTAGTTAAAAGGAACTATTTTTGTTCATAGTCTAAGAATATGATCTTCTGCTTTTGTACATCTAGAACACATGCATGAATTGATATGCATAAAATTGTAATTACTTCATGATCACATTCAAAATAGATAAACAATTAGCCTTAGGGGCTTTGGACAGTAAAGGACACCAAGTTCCACACATTCATGCACACAAATATACACAGGGCTGTGAAAAAAAGAGAGCCTTGCTCTCTAGAACTACCCATTGTCCACAGATCATAGGAAGGTAGCTGTGAGTTCAGAAAACAGGAAACGTACACTGATTGTAAAGGTTGTTCTATTATCCAGAAGATGTAAATAATCAGGAAGCTGTGCACATGGTGAACCCCCTTAATTAACTATCTCCTGATGGTGTGTTCTCTGTGATTAGGTACCCAGAATCTTTTGGAAGCCTGTGTCCAAGCTAGTGTGCCAGCTTTCATCTACACCAGCTCATCTGATGTTGCAGGGCCCAACTCCTACAAGGAGATTGTCCTGAATGGCCAAGAACATCGTGAAAGTACATGGTCTAATCCCTACCCATATAGCAAAAAGATGGCTGAGAAGGCTGTACTAGCAGCCAATGGGTGCAGCCTGAAAGATGGTGGCACTCTGCATACTTGTGCCTTAAGACCTATGTATATCTATGGGGAAAAGAGTCTTATAATTTATGTTATAATGATCAGGGCCCTCAAAAATAATGGTATTCTGGATGTTACTGGCAAATTTTCCACAGTTAACCCAGTATATGTGGGTAATGTGGCCTGGGCACATATTTTGGCTGCCAGGGGCCTACGAGACCCCAAGAAGTCACCAAGCATCCAAGGTCAGTTCTACTACATATCAGATGACACTCCTCACCAAAGCTTTGATGACTTAAACTTTGCTGTGAGCAAGGGCTGGGGCTTCCATCTTGATTCCAGTTGGAGCCTTCCTCTGCCCATGCTCTACTGGCTTGCCTTCCTGCTGGAAACTGTGAGCTTCCTGCTGCGTCCAATCTACAACTTCCGGCCTCCATTTAACCGCCACTTGGTCACTCTGTCAAATTGTGTGTTCACCTTCTCCTACAAGAAAGCTCAGCAAGATCTAGGCTATGAGCCACCTGTCAGCTGGGAGGAAGCCAGACAGAAAACTTCTCAGTGGATCGGGTCACTAGTGGAGCAGCACAAGGGGACACTGAACACAAAGACTCAGTGATGTGACCATGGCAAGGACATGGCCCTGGTTGCTGTCAGTTGGTAGTTGCCAGGTCTTCCAGAAGGGACAGATGTACAATCCAAGTCCTTCTGCCTTCCCTTGACACAAAGACCAACTTGGTGTATTCCTCAAGTCACCAGATGCTTTGCTAGTCACTGGCCCTGACACAGGCTTTCTTCCCCAACACCTGCCCAGCAACACAGGGCTGCTGTGTCTCAGCTCAAACTTCCAAACTTTCCATGCCTCTTGCACCTTAGAGCTCTCTCCATTGGTTTTATCTCCCCACTAAAAACATTTTGCTTCTCTGCAAATTTTTCTTTCCTCTCTCTGAAGCTCAATCAAAGGATCAATAAATACTGATTAATACATCAGATGCAGAAGTTGTTTTAGTCTTCTATTTCCCTTCTGTGACCAGGAAAGGCCATGCTGGGAGCAGAAATGATCATGGATCTGAGGTGGATTGAGGAAAATAGGGGCTAGATTAGGGATAGGAGAGTCATGACAGGCATTGTCCTTTGAAGTGCACTAGATGACGCAATGACTGTATTTCATGTAATAGGGACTGACAGTGGAAATACCAAAGTTCCAGTTTCTCCAAGAGATTCTCTAGGGCCAGGGAAAGAGCTAGGAGGCGGCATCCTCTAGTAGACATTCAGAGTTACAGTTTTTTCTCACAGCTAAATCTATACTTGCCTGTTTGGTGGTTTTGGTTACAGATTTCCTATAAAATTGCCAGTATGAGAACAGTGGGTAGAGACTCAGAAAGTTTCTCTCTCTAGCTATAAACAGAACTCTGAATAAACCCACTCCCCTTTACCAGCTAATGCCTCATAGTTTTCTCTTTCTGATGCACAGAGAAATTGGCCTCAGATATCCGACTCAAGGGACCAGTTTTTTACAAGCCAGACAATAGATGGTAGCTTTGGGTTAATCCTGAATGCCCAGCAGTTGGTGGGTAGTGCCCAATGGGTTGGCAATAGTTGCTATCTAAAACCTGAGAAAGAAGATTATTTAAAAAAAGAGTTAAAAACAGATTCCTAGTTGTTTTTCTCAAGTTAGCAGCAGCCTGCAGGTTTGAGCTACTATATGGTGGGTTCCTGGTGTGCAAGTGCTTGACCATCAGCATAGGGGGAATGAGTTGCCTCCAAGCCACACATTATGCTGCATGGTGGATTTAGCCTTTGCTAGTACAAAAAAAAAAAAAAAGGTTCTGTGCTCCATGCTTCTTGGATAGAAGCATAGATCCAATATGGCTCCCAGCGCTGGCGGTGAATTATCTCCACCATGTTGAAAAGCTAAATTGGGGCTGGCCAGTGGTGGTGCACACCTTTAATTCCAGCACTCAGGAGGCAGAACCCGGCTGATCTTTGTGTGTTCGAGGCCAGCCTGGTCTCCAAAGCAAGTTCCAGGAAAGGCGCAAAGCTACACAGAGAAACCCTGTCTCGAAAAACCAAAAAAAAGCTAAATTGGGAGGAGCTAACAGTCAAGACTTCTGCTTCAGTACTAATTGCTGCAGTTTAAAACAATAGGCTCACAATAAGACAGATTCAGATAGAATAGTTTACAATGTGTATGAAAATGGTCATAGGCTTGAAAGAGAGAAATTTTTAAATTTTTTAAAAATAAAGTCTTTAGAGAGACAGTAAAATTAATATAAAAAATAAGCCACATAAAGATGGATATCACACTGAGAATCTGGATTATGTTGTCTTCGATATTCTTAACTGCAGAAAGACATTTGATTTTAAAAACTGTTGAGTTAAGCCAATATGTATATTTTAAAGGTACCTTGACTTCAAAATTTAGATGTAAGGATATGTTGCTTTGGAAAGGAGACTCTGCTTTTGTTTCCACAGAAACCCAGAAGCTATGGATTTGTTCCAGATTAATATACATCAGGTTTGACCAGCCAAAACCCCCTGAAAGGTCTCTGATGACACCATGGCCCAGATGATCCAACATCCAGAATGGCTTCAAGGCAATTAGCTCAGACAATACACCCTCAAGGACTACTGTATAATCCTAAAATTTTCTTTATGTCCCCATAAGATACAGTGACCCCCTCCACCAGGAAGTAGTAAGAGAAGCTACGCCCAAATTCCCAACTATAGCAAGCTGACTTTGGAGATGGAATTGGCCTACTCCTTCTTTAAACCCAAGCATATTGCCAAAAAAAAAGGTTAAGATATTCTTTTGTCCCATATCAGAAGAGACAGAGAAAAACCAATATTTTTATTTAAAACAGGTTGATTATAAATACACTCTCTTTCTAAAGAACAAAAGGGGACAGTATAGATAATAAGATGAAGGGGTAGATTATTGAACATACTTTTAAAGAGCAACTTGTTTAAAAATGTTTTACATTGCTATGGATTTTAGTTTATTGGTACAAATTTAAAGTTAATTTTGTTATACTGTATGTATATTTTTACTCTTGTTTAAGGTATTATGTTTATACAGTTCATTTAAATTGTAATGGAACAATTAGTCTTCTATGATATTCAAACTTATAGTCATGTTAAGTTTTTTAGGTATACATAGATATACTTCAAATAGATAGGTAATCTTCAAATACTTCAAAGACCCACAGAACATGGCATTCAACATGTTTTTAAAAATTTAGACTTTCTGGAAAATGAGACATGTCTGCTCCTGGCAG
This sequence comes from Peromyscus maniculatus bairdii, assembly GCF_049852395.1. NCBI lineage: Eukaryota > Metazoa > Chordata > Mammalia > Rodentia > Cricetidae > Peromyscus > Peromyscus maniculatus. Next base: position 79,098,561 of record NC_134857.1, on the reverse strand, counting down.
CACTGATTTGCTTCAGAAAGGAGGATAGGCATCTAAGACACTCTATATGGAGTTTATCTTCTTCTTGGCAAAAATAGCCATTTGGGCAACAAACTGTTCTTGCCTGGGCTGCTTGAAAATAATGTATCAACTGGACATGCAGGACCCATAGGAAGGTGACCACTGAACTTTGCTAGGCAAAATGGTCCTTCAGGTTCCTGCTTCACAGGGGAAACTGCCAGACATTTAACAGGACACAGAGAAAAGTGACTGAGAGACTCTAGGCCTGTGGGCTGAAGACAGATGCCCCAACTTTACAGAAAAATTTTGGATCACTGTCCAGGCTACCAGCTGTCTCTGTCTACTTTTGTAAGACTGCAAAAGTTGCTTGTGTCTTTGCCCATTTCTCAGGTAATATTATATCCTTCTGATGTCTTTGATGTAGTTGAAGACTAGCTAGTAATAATTTCCTTAGTTATGATGAAAGATAAGTTAGATATGAAATCTTAGACTCACAAATGTAAGATAGATAGGATATCTTCTTTAATTTTGCCAAATACAAATAGAGTAGATATTATAAATAGACTAAATATTCTAACTGTAATTCTTGCTTGATACTTGTTTTGTTACATATAATTTTACTATGTTAAAGTTAAAACCTTACTCTTTGAAAAAAAAAGAAAAAGGGGAAGTGCTGTGGGATGTTCCCTATACTGTGAATGTATTGCTATGATTGATTGATAAATAAAACACTGATTGGCCAGTAGCCAGGCAGGAAGTATAGGTGGGACTAGCAGCAAGGAGAACTGGGGGGACAGAAAGGTGGAGTGGAGGAGATGCTGCCAGCTGCCACAATGACGAACAGGATGTAAAGTATAGGTAAGCCACGAGACACAGGGCAAAGTATAGATTAATGGAAATGGGTTAATTTAAGATAGCAGAATTAGATAACAAGAAGCCTGCCATGGCCATACAGTGGGTAAGCAATATAAGTCTCTGTGTGTTTACTCAGTTGGGTCTGAGCTGCTGCGGGACTGGTGGGTGAGAGAGATTTGTCCTGACCATGGGCCAGGCAGGACTGGAGAAAAACTTCAGCTACAGTTGGGGTTGGGGGATGACGAGATTCCCCCTTTTCAAGCATGGTACTACCAACTACCTATGAGGGATATTGGTCAAGAGAATGGGCAATGGGCTCCAGCCTGACCTTATTTGGAAGAAAGGAGTGCTACAGGGTTTGTGATTGGAAAGTTGTGGTAAACTGTGGTTAGGAATGCTTCATTCTTCTCACTTACCTTTTCCAATTTCTAAGATTATGAAGATTGCTTGTTTCTAAGAACCCCTTGAATAGGAAAATGGACCCTATGTATTTGAACCCATTTTGTAAAGAGTGTTGGGTAAGATACATATACATTTAGGATTGCTGTCACATGGGAGTCTCTTCTCCTCACACCTAAAGCAACACAGGCACCAGACTCCAGACTCCATGCAGAAGCTCTCTCCTCCTGTGGGTTTAGGATTCCACACCTGGGGCTGAACACAGCACTGGCACTCTCTCCCTTGGGTGTGTAAAGAATGTGACTTAGGAATTTGAAATTTATGTTCTACAAATCTGTTAGTAATTCTCCGAGAAAGGATATGCTGAACAGAATCAGAGGCTTTGGGGCTTGTTCCAATGTGAGCTTTAGCCAAAGGCTGCTCTGCTTTGTCCCTAGACCCTGGGAAGTGACAATCTGCCCTCATTCCTTAAACAGCATGTGTGTTCTGAGCATGCCTGGACATTCTAAGTCTATATGAATGCTCTAGTCCTGTTCCTTCTTGTCTGGATCTGAGAACCCTGATCCCATGAAGGAAAGAACACTCTAGCTACAGCAGTTCTTTAAGAGAGGAGACAAATGTGCCCTCCAGCCCACTCTGCTAATGAGGGACAAGGTCCTATCAGAAGTGTCAGGCATCTGACCCCAGGACATACATCTGCCTCACAGAGAATCATAGCAGAAGAACATATCCTATTTCTAGAGTGGAAGGAACTCCAACAGCTCCTCTGGGAGATGGACATAAGAGCTTGGTCACCACATATCTTGTGCTATGCCACATCCACTTTAGATTAGGGCCCGTCTGAAACATGGAAAAGAAGATGCCTGGCCCTCGGTGACCTTCTGGGAAGGAACCTTCACTAAGCATCACACCTCAGTGACCCACAACACTACCCCAGCATTAACTCTTGCTTCAGCCACTGAAATCATCCTCTAATCAAATAAAGTAAAACAAGGCATTCAGCAAAACTTTATCTACCTGTGGAATTCTAAAAACTAAAGAACTTGTGTACCTGCTATGGTTCCATATTTTCATCAAATTGGGTTTTCTTTATGTATAACATATGTTGCCGTTCTGGTGTGTCTACTCTAAAAACAATTGTGTAAATGTGTGTGTATAAGTATGTGAACATTATCATCATATTATGCATTTCTCTACTGACTTTCCATTTGCACTTGTGTGTGTCTACTTGTTAACCACAGCAGGTGTGTGTAGAAGCCAAAGGACAAGATGTGGAGTTAGTCCATCCAGGAACTGAACTCCGATTATCAGTCTTTGGGGCTGAAGCCTTTATCCGCTTAGCCATCTTACCAGCCCTTAAGCTGAAGTTGGAAACACAGTGCAGAGACTGTGTCTCTGGCTGATAGTCCCCACTCCATAGCTCTTTCTTCTGTTGCCTCTGAACGAAAAAATAAACTATTAGGGAAGGTTCTTATTTCAGCTCACTCTAGCTGACATGTTAACATTTAAGGGTTAATTCTCAGCACAGGCAATTAATTCTCAGGCACATCTTTGAGTTCAAGACCAGCCTGGTCTACAGAGTGAGTCCCAGAGCATCCAGACCTATTACACAGAGAAGCCCTGTCTCAAAAGAGAAAGACAGACAAAGAGAGAAAGAGAGACAAAGACAGAGACAGACAGAGAGACAGAGACAGAGAGAGTAACAGAGAGAATCAGACACACTGAGAGAAACCAAGCTAATTCTCAAATGAGGTAATGGGAAAAATACACAAACTCTTGTTGTTGTTTAAGCTTAGAGATTTACAAAGTGTAAACGATACCACTTTCAAAGGAGGTACCAGGCTTGCAGGGCCCTCTCCTCTCACCCCACTCTCTACATTCCATGAGGACTCCTGGAACCGTGCAGCAGATCCAAGGTTCCTCCTTCCTCCCATCCATGTCTGAAGCCTATTTGTAGAAACGTTCTCTACATAGAACACACACTGGACACCAGTAGGTGATTTGCACTGTCCTTCCTGTTCCCCATTACAATTGGTCAAAATGACAGATAGTGTGTTCACCTTCTCCCACAAGAAAACTCAGCGAGATCTGGGCTATGAGCCACCTGTCAGCTGGGAGGAAGCCAGACAGAAAACTTCTCAGTGGATCGGGTCACTAGTGGAGCAGCACAAAGGGACACTGACCACTAAGACTCTGAGATGTGACCATGGCAGGGACATGGCCCTGGGTGCTGTCAGTTGGCAGTTGTCAGGTCCTCCAGAAGGGACAGAGGCATGACTCAGGTCCTGCTGCTTTCTTTTGACACAGAGACCAACTTGGTGTTCCTCAAGTTATCAGATCCTTTGCCAGTCACTGTCCCTGACACAGGCTTGTAGCTAGAGTTTTCTTGCCTTGCCCACAGTCAGGACAAATCTCTGTCACCTGCCAGTCCCACAGCCGCTCAGATCCAACCAAGTAAACACAGAGACTTATATTGCTTACAAACTGTATGGCCATGGCAGGCTTCTTGATAACTGTTCTTATAGCTTAAATTAATCTATTTCCATAAATCTATACCTTGCCACGTGGCTTGTGGCTTACTGGCATCTTCACATGCTGCTTGTCATGGTGGTGGCTGTCAGTGTCTCCTTCTGCCTTTCTGTTCTTTCTTTTCTCCTCTCTGTTAGTGCCACCTATACTTCCTGCCTAGCCACTGGCCAATCAGTGTTTTATTTATTGGCTAATCAGAGTCATTTGACATATAGACCATCCCACAGCACAGGCTTTCTTCCCCTTGCATCTGCCCAGGAACACAAGGGCTGCTGTGTCTCAGCTGCTGTGACTAAAGTGTTCAGCAATTACAGTTTCCCTTCACTTGGAGTGCAGCATTGGTTTTCTTTCCATTCTCAAGCTCTAGATCACATCCTACTTTTGAAAAAAAACCCATTGCTTTATGAAGCTCAACAGAAAGAGCAATAAACATTTCAATGCCTTACCTAGAGACAGAATCTTTCTATTATTGGGCATTGTTATGACTTCCATCCATAGCTAGGCTTGGCACTTCCAGATCACAAATGGAACCTGGAAATGGCATTTTCTCACAGGAAGTACAATTTGAGCTTGGACTTAACCAAGCGTGTGGGCACTGATGACATTTTTGACATAAATTATCTCATTTTATACCTTCCAGACAGGGATCCCAATCCCATGTCATGTATGAGAGATCTTCCTATCCACCCCCAATGGGATGATGGAAAGTTCACTTCAGCAGAGACTGTGGAGAAACACGTAATCTTCCCTGTAAACCGTGTAGCCTGCACTTGCTTTTTATAGAGGCAGCAGCTCTGAAGAGTAGGCTGTTCCTCACTGACAGAGCTCCAGCTCTCCTGCCCTCCTTTCTGCCTACCTAGACCTACACACAAGGCTCCCCAGAACCTTGAGGGGAGACTGTGTACTCCTTAACTAATGGCCCTGGAGAGAGAGGCAGGAGAGGGAGAAACTCTCAGCCACCACCTCCAAAGTCAGTGTTGTGGAAGACTCTAGAATACACCTGGATATATTAGTGACAGGTATTTTAGTCATTAATAACCCCATATTTTTACCTGAAACTTTACACAATAAAGACAAGCCTGAGTTCCTAGAGGAAGCCCTTCTACTGGCTCCTTAACATCCTCAACATCCTCGGAGCCTGGGGACAATGGTGACTATACTGAGATGGCCTTTGGGTGGCCACACCCCACCGCCATAGACCAATCTGCTCTTCTACCACAGCCCTCACACGCACAGCCAATGGCAAAAGCGATGTCCAGCACCGCGGTGCTGAGGTTCAAACTGTCTTTGCTGCTGCCGTTGCTGAGCAAGACCCTGCTGCACCTCTACTTCTCAATGGATGCTTACTAAGAGAGGCTGTATGTGGACAAGCCAGATGACATACCTTTCCTCTATGCTCCTAAAGAAGTCTCCAGCTTTCACTTGGGCCAGCATCTCTCTGTACACGGTTGCAAGAGGACATCCATGAGGACTTTGACCTTCTCTACCTCAACCAAAAACTTGGACCACAGTTCCTGGCAACTGCTCAACATTTGCAATGGTAGTTTTCCTTTGCTTACATCTTCCTTCAGGTCTTCCTGGGGTCCACATCCCAGCGGGAGGACAGTTGTCATTGGACAGGCTGTGCCCATGTGTACTTCTCCTTCATCAAAGACTCCTTCCCAGCGTGTAGCCCCCTCAAACCTCTAGGCTCTTGCAAGGGGAGATTCTGCCCTTAGGTTGCAACCCAGACAGCTTTGAGGTGAGCACTCACTGGGCCCTGAACTGGGAGAAGTATGTGCTGGAGGCCAAATGCATAATAGACATTGGTGACCATATATGATGAGGACAACTCAGCACCAACCTTCTCCGGAGGTATGGGGCTGACAATTCTCCATGGGACTGGACTCAAAGATAGACTGATCCTAATAATTCCTAAATGTGAGTAAAACAGGCATTTTGAAAATCATCAGCTATCTTTGGGGGTAGGGGTCAGAAAGACAGCTCTCTCTTTGTACCTTTAATTGGTTTCTTAACTCTTCTCTCCTTAGAACTAGTGTAAGGATTAAAAACCTATACTGTGTTTGCTTCATAACTAAATCACTCAGGGACAGTAGGACTGATCTGTCAACTGATTTTCTGTGTTCTCAATAAATGTTAGGTTTGACTTGGAAAAAAAAAGGAGGGGGATACCAAATAGGTAAACAGCCCACCTTACTTAACAAAACCAAAAGGACGTGTGTCACTGGGGGTAGTAGTCACTGAGGTTTCAAACTGAACTACGGCTGAGTGCCTCTTCTCTGGGTGTCTACTCGCTCCTGAGCTTACTGCAGATCTCTGATGGCCCTCTATGTAATTTCATTTATTCCACCGAGGAATGGTGCTGTTGCGTCTGAATTAAAATGAGAGTGGAAATCAGTCCCGTTCGCTCAAGCTTGAAATTTCAGCACTCTGGCGTTACCAAAGGGAGGACTGTAAGTCTGGGGCTATTGATGATGGCCCCATCACTAAATAAGTAAGAAGTAAGAAAGAAAAGGGGCTTAAAAACTAGATGTCTTACATTCTAAGGAAAAGATAAGAACGAAGTTGCTCTGACTCCAGAGGCTGGAACTTGGGCCTGATACTGTTATCTGGCTAAATACTCTCTGTCTTTGATTTTCTGACCTGTAAAATGGGGCTGGTTTTAGCATCTACCTCCCAAGGTTGCCATGAAGATTACACAAAGAATATACTCGGTAGCGGCGGCCCATGGAGGTAGACCGGCCCAGAGGTGGCTCGCTGAGGTAAACGGGCCCGGCGGCAGCAGCCGACAGGGACATTCAGGCCCGACGGTAGCCGGCAGAGACATTCAGGCCCAGCGGCGGTCCACAGAGGTAGACAGGCCCGGCAGCGAAGACAAGCAGACGCAGGTAGGCCTGCAGCGGTGGCCCGCAGAGGTAGACAGGTCCAGCAGCAGCCCGCTGAGGTAGACGTGCCCAGCAGCGGCAGCCGACAGGGATATTCAGCCCCGGCGGCAACCGGCAGAGACATTCAGGCCCAGCGGTGGCCCACAGAGGTAGACAGGCCCAGCGGCGGAGACAAGCAGACACAGGTAGGCCTGTGGCGGCGGCCCGTGGAGGTAGACGTGCCCAGCGGCGGCAACCGACAGGGATATTCAGACCCGGCGGCAGCCGGCAGAGACATTCAGGCCCAGCGGTGGCCCACAGAGGTAGACGGGCCCAGCGGCAGCGGCCGACAGGGACATTCAGTCCCGGCTGCAGCCGGCAGAGACATTCAGGCCCGGTGGCGGCCCCCAGAGACAGACAGACCCAGTGGCAGCTGACAGGGACATATAGGCCCGGCAGCGGACCGCAGAGGTAGACAGGCCCAGGGACGGAGACAAGCAGACACAACTTGGAACAGGGACGCCCCTAACCCCAACATCTGGGGAAGAAGCTATCTCCATGGGTCAGAACCAGAATGAATCTGAACACTCCGTCTGAGGACAACCCAGGGCCCAGCTGCTGATCCTGTGAAACCCAACAACTTGGAGGTGTTGGTGAGACTACCCTGCTCAGCTGAAACCCATCTGGGAGAGGATTCAGATGCCTATAGTTTAAAGTCTGAAGAAACAAGATCAGCTGAGGAGTTGACAAATGAACAAAACGTGACCTGGGAACACAGAAGAAGGCGCTACCCAGACACCAAATCAGATCACCAGAATCATAAGTATATAATTCACCGATCGAAATCAGCTGCCCCTGAAGAAATAGCCCAATAGTACCAATTTAACCAAGAACCACTACTAAACCAAGACAAAAATTAGAACAAGAGAGGCACTCTCAGACACAGACACCACCTGCACCACACAGAGGAAAAGATGAGTAGACGCCAGTGCAAAAATACAGGCAACAACATAAAGACCTATATGGCAACATCAGAACCTAGTGATTCTACACCTGCAAGACCTAAACATACCATGACAGAAGAAACAGAAGAAATCAACCCTAAAAATGACTTTAAGAAGATGATAGAGGCCCTCAAAGAAGAAATAAAACATTCCCTCAATGAGGAAATAAAAACTTTCCTTAAAGAGGAAATGAAAAACTACCTTAAAGAGGAAATAAAAACTTTCCTTAAAGAGGAAATGAAAAACTACCTTAAAGAGGAAATAAAAACTTCCCTTAAAGAGGAAATGAAAAACTCCATTAAAGAGGAAATAAAAAACTCCCTTAAAGAAATGGAAGAAAAAACGAACAAAAAAATGGGAAGAAATCAAATCAAGCCAAGAAAAAGCAATTAAACAGATGAAAGAAACATTCCAAGATCTGAAAAATGAATTTGAGACAATAAAGAAAACACATGCTGAGGGAATGCTGGAAATAGAAATACTGACTAAATGAACAGGAACTACAGAAACAAGCATAACCAACTGATTACAAGAGATGGAACAGAGAATCTCTGACCCTGAAGACATGATAGAGAAAATAGATTTGTCAGTCAAAGAAAACACTAAAGACAAAGAAGTTGTAACACAAAACGTCCAGGAAATTTGGGACACCATGAAAAGACCAAACCTAAGAATAATAGGGATAGAAGAAGGAGAAGAATACCAACTCAAAGGCACAGAAAATATATTCAACAAAATCATAGAAGAAAACTTTCCTAACCTAAAGAAAGAAATACCTATGAAGATACAAGAAGCTTACAGAACACCGAATAGGCTGAATCCAAAAAAAAAGTCCCCTCGCCACATAATAATCAAAACACTAAACACACAGAATAAAGAAAAAATATTAAGAGCTGCAAAGGAAAAGGACCAAGTAACATATAAAGGTAAACCCATCAGAATAACACCAGACTACTCAATAGAGACTATGAAAGCTAGAAGATCATGGACAAACCTCATGCAGACACTAAGAGACCACGGATGCCAACCCAGACTATTATAACCAGCAAAACTCTCAATCACCATAGGCGGAGTAAACAAAATATTCCAGGATAAAACCAGATTTAATCAATACCTGTCCACAAACCCAGCCCTACAGAAAGCACTAGAAGGGAAAATTCAACCCAAAGAAGTTAAACACATCCATGAAAAATCAAGCAATAGATAATCCTACACCAACATACACCACAGAAGGACAAAACACAACACAACCAAAAAAATAACAGGAATTAACAATCACTGGTCATTAATATCCATCAATATCAATGGTCTCAACTCACCTACAAAAAGACACAGGCTAACAGAATGGATAAGAAAACAGGACCCATCCATATGCTGCATACAAGAAACACACCTTAACTCCAAAGACAGACACTACCTCCGAGTAAAGGGCTGGGAAAAGGCTTTCCAAGCAAATGGACCTAAGAAACAAGCTGGTGTAGCTATCCTAATATCTAATAAAATAGACTTCAAACTAAAATCAATCAAAAGAGACCAGGATGGACATTACATATTCATCACAGGAAAAATCCACCAAGATGAAGTCTCGATTCTAAACATTTATGCTCCAAATACAAAAGCACCCACATTCATAAAAGAAACACTACTAAAGTTTAAAACGCACATCAAACCCCACACATTAGTAGTGGGAGATTTTAACACACCACTCTCACCAAAAGATAGATCTACCAGATTGAAACGTAACAAAGAAATAAAGGACCTAACAGATGTTATGACTCAAATGGACCTAATAGATATCTACAGAATATTCCATCCTAACACAAAAGAATATACCTTCTTCTCAGCACCCCATGGAACCTTCTCAAAAATTGACCACATGCTTGGACACAAAACAAATCTCAACAGATACAAAAAAATTGGAATAACCTCCTGTATCTTATCAGACCACCATGCCTTAAAGTTAGAACTCAATAACAACAAAAATTATAGAAAACCCACAAACTCATGGAAACTGAATAATGCCCACCTGAAACATCAATGGGTCAAGGAAGAAATAAAGACAGAAATTAAAGAGTTCCTAGAATTCAATGAAAATGAAAGTACAACATACCCAAACTTATGGGACACTATGAAAGCAGTGCTAAGAGGAAAATTCATAGCTCTAAATGCACACATAAAGAAGATGGAGCAATCCCATACCAATGAATTAACAGCACAACTGAAAGCTCTAGAACAAAAAGAAACAAACTCACCCAGGAGAAATAGACCCCAGGAAATAATCAAATTGAGGGCTGAAATCAACGAAATAGAAAACAAGAGAACAATACAAAAAATCAATGAAACAAAGAGTTGGTTCTTTGAAAAAATCAACAAGATAGACAAACCACTAGCCAAATTAACCAAAAGGCAAAGAGAGAGCACCCAAATTCACAAAATCAGAAATGAAAAGGGAGACATAACAACAGACAATGAGGAAATCCAGAGAATCATCAGATCATACTTCAAAAACCTGTACTCCACAAAAATGGAAAACCAGGAAGAAATGGACAATTTTCTGGATAAATACCACATACCAAAATTAAATCAAGACCAGATAAACCATTTAAATAGACCAATAACCCCTAAAGAAATAGAAACAGTCATCAAAAGTCTCCCAACCAAAAAAAGCCCAGGACCAGATGTTTTCAGTGCAGAATTCTACCAGACTTTCAAAGAACTAATACCAATACTCTTCAAAGTGTTCCACACAATAGAAACAGAAGGAACACTACCAAACTCTTTTTATGAGGCTACAATTACCCTGATACCCAAACCACACAAAGATGCAACAAAGAAAGAGAACTACAGACCAATCTCCCTCATGAACATTGATGCAAAAATACTCAACAAAATATTGGCAAACCGAATCCAAGAATACATCAAAACAATCATTCATCACGACCAAGTAGGATTCATCCCAGGGATGCAAGGATGGTTCAACATACGGAAATCAGTCAATGTAAAACACCATATAAACAAACTGAAAGAAAAAAACCACATGATCATCTCCTTAGATGCTGAAAAAGCCTTTGACAAAATCCAACACCCCTTCATGATAAAGGTCTTAGAAAGATTAGGAATACAAGGAACATTTCTAAACATAATAAAAGCAATTTATAGCAAGCCAACAGCAAACATCAAATTAAATGGAGAGAAACTCAAAGCGATACCACTAAATTCAGGAACAAGACAAGGCTGTCCACTCTCCCCATATTTATTCAATATAGTACTAGAAGTTCTAGCTAGAGCAATAAGACAACAAAAGGAGATCAAAGGGATACAAATTGGCAAGGAAGAAGTCAAACTTTCACTATTTGCAGATGATATGATAGTATACATAAGTGACCCCAAAAACTCTACCAGGGAACTCCTACAGCTGATAAACTCCTTCAGTAAAGTGGCAGGATACAAGATCAACTCAAAAAAATCAGTAGCCCTCCTATACACAAATGATAAAAGGGCTGAGAAAGAAGTCAGAGAAACATCACCCTTTACAATAGCCACAAATAATATAAAATACCTTGGGATAACACTAACTAAACAAGTGAAAGACCTTTTTGATAAGAACTTTAAATCTCTAAAGAAAGAAATTGAAGAAGATATCAGAAAATGGAAGGATCTCCCATGCTCATGGATAGGTAGGATTAACATAGTAAAAATAGCAATCTTACCAAAAGCAATCTACAAATTCAATGCAATCCCCATCAAAATCCCAACACAATTCTTCACAGACTTGGAAAGAAAAACACTCAACTTTATATGGAAAAACAAAAGACCCAGGATAGCTAAAAGAATCCTATACGATAAAGCAACCCTTGGAGGCATCACCATCCCGGACCTCAAACTCTACTATAGAGCTATAGTAATAAAAACAGCTTGGTACTGGTATAAAAACCGACATACGGACCAATGGAATCGAATTGAAGACCCTGACATTAATCCATGCACATATGAACACCTGGTTTTTGACAAAGGAGCCAAAACTATACAATGGAACAAAGAAAGTATCTTCAACAAATGGTGCTGGCATAACTGGATGTCAATATGTAAAAGATTACAAATAGATCCATATCTGTCACCATGCACAAAACTCAAGTCCAAGTGGATCAAAGACCTAAACATAAATCCAGTTACACTAAACTTAATAGAAAAGAAAATAGGAAGCACTCTTGAACGCATTGGCACCGGAGACCATTTTCTAAATAAAACACAGACAGCACAGACCCTGAGCACAACCATTAATAAATGGGACCTCTTGAAACTGAGAAGCTTTTGCAGGGCAAAAGACACAGTCAATAAGACAAAAAGACAGCCAACAGATTGGGAAAAGATCTTCACCAACCCCACATCTGACAGAGGATTGATCTCCACAATATATAAAGAACTCAAGAAACTAGACATCAAAGCACTGAACAGTCTAATTAAAAAATGGGCTAAAGAGCTAAACAGAGAATTCACAAAACAAGAACTACAAATGGCTGAAAGAAATTTAAAGAAATGCTCAACATCCTTAATCATCAGAGAAATGAAAATCAAAACGACTCTGAGATACCACCTTACACCTGTTAGAATGGCTAAGATCAAAAACACCAATGACAACCAATGTTGGAGAGGATGTGGAGCAAAGGGAACACTCCTCCACTGTTGGTGGGAATGTAAACTTGTACAACCACTGTGGAAATCAGTATGGCGGTTTCTCAGAAAATTAGGAATCGAACTACCTCAAGACCCAGCCATCCCACTCTTGGGCATATACCCAAGGAATGCTGACTCATACCATAAAGATACATGCTCAGCTATGTTCATAGCAGCACTATTTGTAATAGCCAGAACCTGGAAACAACCTAGATGCCCATCAACGGAAGAATGGATGAAAAAAATGTGGTACATATACACAATGGAGTACTACTCAGCAGAGAAAAACAATGAAAGCATGAAATTTGCAGGCAAATGGATGGAACTAGAAAAAATCATCCTGAGTGAGGTAACCCAAACCCAGAAAGACAGTTATGGTGTGTACTCACTCATTGGTGGATTCTAGATATAAAATAGAGAACAATCAGACCATAACCCATAGAACCATAGAAGCTATATATATAGCATGGAGGTCCCTAGGACGACTGGGGCATATAACAAATTTCAGTTTTACTCAATTATTGAAAAAAAAATAGCCAAATGAATGGAAACACATGAATTATGAACCAAAGGCTGAGGGGCTCCCAGGTGGATCAGGCCCTCTGAATAGGTGAGACAGTTGATTGGCTTGATCAGTTTGGGAGGCATCTAGGCAGTGGGACCAAGTCCTGTGCTCATTGCATGAGTTGGCTGTTTGAAACCTGGAACTTATGCAGAGACACTTGGCTTAGTCTGGGAGGAAGGGACTGGACCTCCCTGGACTGAGTCTACCAAGTTGATCACAGTCCTCGGGGGAGAACTTGTCCTGGAGGAGGAGGGAATGGAGGGTGGGCTGGGGGTAAGGGGAGGGCGTGGGAGGGGGGAGAATAGGGGAACCCATGGCTGATATGTAGAACTGAATGGCATTGTAAAATAAAAAATATATATCAAAAAAAAAAAAAAAACCAAAGGGACAAATCCGTGGGGCATCCATGGGCTGCAAAGAGGGTGCCGAGAGAAATTTAGACAAATAGAGCTTAAGTATTAAGCTGTTTATGAACAGAGTAGATACAAAAGATGATGTGGAGAGGAAGTTAGTTTAGGCTGTTTGTACAGAGATTAGATACAAAAGGGATGGCTAAAAGGAAGTTAGCTTGGGTTGTTTGTATGGAGATTAAAGATAAATGGTGAGAAAGGAAGTTAGCCCGAGTTATTTATGCTAAGATAAGATACTAAAAAACAGGAGATGTTGTCAGGACATAAAAAACTTGTAAATAGGGTGACCTTTAAAATGCTTGGTTGGTTCCTTCACCCCTTCTAGGGTTTTGAGGTTTTCTGGTATAAAAGAGACTTACTGCCAATCAATTCTTGCTTGACTTGACTTCCAGAGGAGTTCTTGCTTGACTTGACTCCCCACTGCGTCTGATTGTCTCCAGGTAAGAGGGAGGCTAGGGAATGGGCAAGAGGCAACGCACTTACCTTTCCTCTGTTCCTGGCCACCTCTTCACAGGTGACCTAAATTCCTGGTGGGGCAGGTCCCCACAATGTACAAATGACCGAAGAGAATGGAGTTGGACAGAAGGTATCTGGGAAAGCTTCAGAAACCAGGTGGGACTTGGAAAGGAGAGTCAGGTGGGTCCATGCAGGGAGGACAGCCTGAGAGATGGTGCAAAGGAGGAGTGTGCAAGTGAGGGACAAGGAGGGCAAGGTGAGTAAAGAGGCTGGACGCCACTTAAGCAGGGTTTACTGAGAAACAGTGGGTGTCCTGGGTGCCAGACAGAGCTGGGCACTAGACAACGGTGGCCTCTGGGGACATAGCAGAGTGTCCACTGCATGGTCTGTTTAAGAGGCCATTCACAGGAGCATTGCAAAATACCAAAGGCAGTCAATGCTTGACCTTTGATTTCCAAATACTGGAGTGTGAGCTTTGGAAAGCAGAGAACAGCTCAAGGGAGAGAGTGTAGAATCATCTTTCTTGACAAAATGGTGACATATATGTTTTTTCATGGTGTTTTGTCCCAAGAATGCATTTAGCCACACTTTAACCTTCTACATGTTTTCAATTGGCTGAAGATCCTTTTTAAAGAAGAGCCAACTTGATGGCAATCCTAAGTGTATAAATTAAGAAAACCCATTTGTGGGCTTATCATGACCTCTGGCCTCCAGTTGCATCTCTGCTCCTAGTTCCTGGTATAGTTAGGAGATAAAACATGAGATCTGGTCGTGGCTGTAGACAGGAAGGTATATAATGCTTGAGAAAGGTCAGGTCTGAGGGCAGTATACTTTCGGGACAAAGGCTTAAGGGTCCTTGCAATTAGACTGAATGGTGGTAGATGGGTGGGATTCCAAAGTGTAAGAGAGAAGGAAAATGGTCCAGGTAGATGCATTGGAGCCTACAAAGGCCCATGGTAGAAGCTTGCATGATCCTGAGTCCACAAGGAAAACAAATCTGAACAGAGCAAAAAAATTCAGCTGCAGAAGTAGTAGAGATCCTTGCAATGGTATAAGAGACACAGACATTGATATAAAAATCCTAAGGAAAAAAAGTTGATAATCAAGGTATCAACTCAATAAAAGTGTAAAATTTTAAATTGATAATCACATGATGTCAAAGCACACAGGTTTATAAAACAAAAGTAGTAAGAAGACCTCAATGATTCCATGGATTTTGCTCAATATTTTAAAGTGTTGCAACCTGTTGTTAAGTGTTCTCTAATTATACACTCTATTTCTGTAGCATCACTTGTTAATCTCCTTTGGCATATTCAAGCACAGCACAATTTGGTGAAAAACTTCCTGGTGATAAATAACTCAACCCAAGTGCCAATAAAGCCTAAGACATGACTACATCAAAACTCCTTATAAGGTACATATGACATCTACCATGAAGATGGGTTCCATATATTGATCGCATGTAACATCTTCTGTAAATATAGGTTGAAAAACTCATGATAAGAGTCTGGGGGAGGATTCGGTGTGGTCACAAGCACACAAATAGCACAAAGTTAAACCAGGCTATTAATCACATCCTCTCCCAAACTTCATGCAGAAAACAGATTATACATCTCTCTCTTTGAAGAGACAAGCTTGTGTGTTTGACATTTATAGTTCCTCTAGGATTTATCTGTTTGCACAAAGACTTCCATGCCTCCCCTAGTTGTGAGCTGCCATGTGCATGCTAGAAATTTAACCTAGCTGCAGTTCCAGAGCAATGAGTGCTCATATCTGCTGAGTCATCTCTACAGCTCCTAGTCCCCTCTATAAAGTACTGGGACAATAACTTGTTAACCCCAAACTCAAAAGGATTAAAGTAGCACTGAAACAAAATGTCTGGCTCTCACTCAGCATCCAGTTGCCTTGTGGATCCAAACGTGAAGAGCCTCTTAAACAAAGACAGTTTTTGAGTATCTGTTATAACAAGATTTACATCTCTTATAAATAGTTTAGTTAATGATGTTCAGAAAACTGGGAAAATTATCTTGAGTGAGTTAACCCAGACCCATAAATACAAATGCTGCAAGTGTAGCATTCAGCACTAAATCTTTAGATTTGTGCCTGGAACCTACTACTATTACATTACTAGATGAACATAATATCCAACTGCTGTCTAAATATATATCCCTATACCCATGGACGAGTGCAGTCTACTCATCAGGGAAGTATTTTTTGTGCAGTGGACAACAAAACAGAAATTCACAACTGGCCAAAGTACAGAAAATAAGTATCTTTAGAATTCTCAACAGTAAGTGGATCAACTATATCACACACTGGCTTAGGGTTTCTATTGTTGCAATGAAACATCACAACCAAAAGCGAGCAGGGGAGGAAAGGGTTTATTAGGCTTGTACTTCCAAATCACTGTTCATCCTCAATGGATTTCAGGACAGAAACTCTTCACATGGAAGGGACATAAAGGCAGGAGCTGCTGCAGAGGCCATCTCCCCAAGCCACAGAGAATGCTGACAGAAGTCACAGAAAGATTGTACGAGCCATAGGTCAGGAAGACACCAAGTCAAACTGTGCTATGGATGTGACAGGACTATTGTACTGATGAAATCATACCTGCTGTGGTGGCCTCCACAAACCTAACAAGGTTAAGTCAGTTAGCATTCCATCTTGGAATGGGGAAGGGCTCAGAGCCCTCACCCCTAGCTAGGGAGCTATTGACAGCTGACAACTGCTAGGAAAGATAAAGTTAATTTTCTATAGGAATGTGGTCCCCAGCAGGTTGACCATGTCGCAGTGGGTGGTGTAACACCCATAGACATATAGGCAGCACAAATGGACTCAGTGGGCTTTTTTCTAAGAACATGACATTGGAAAGGAGTGGGGAGTAGGAGCTTAGATCCTGGAGGAGTTGGGTGGAAGAGTGGGGGTGAATGTGATCAAAATACATTTGCATGCATGCATAGAGGTCACAAACATGTATTTAAAATAGTACAGTTTTTCAAGATGATAATTAAGAATACCCAGAACAATTAACATATATTGTCTGTATGATTAAATATTGAATATTTAAGATACAGAGGACAAGTTTTCAGTGTTTCCACCACAGATTCCTGGGCTTTCATTTGAAATACAATTTATTAGGAAAGAAAGTTGGGAACACTGGGAATCCTGCAGGTGGCACATCTGGAAAGCCTGGGAGCAACAGAAGCAGGGAGCGACAAGGCCAAACCCCAGCAAGAGAGAAACATTCAGCTCTCTTGGCAGGCACTCAGCAGGAGAGAGACCTGCTCACTCCTTTAAACCCAACTGACCATCCAGGTCGTCAAGCATTTTGACAAACTGCCAGCACAGAATTCAGGGCAAGACATTTTTCTCCCCAATTCTAGATGAGATTTAGAACATAAGATTGTAGTGCTTTTTGGTGTTTTTCCCTCCTTTAATCTCCTTCTGTTCAACTGTTCATAACAAGGACATGTGTTACCCAAACACAGATGTTAGGACTTCAATGTTATTCTCTTTTGCAACTAGGAGTAGACATTATGTGGGTGTGTTAAAATGCCCCCCATCACTGACCTGACATGTTATCATCTCCAGCCCTCCAAGCACAACACAAGGAACACACTTGCTGTGCTTTACAAGTCAGTTATCTAAACCAATACAGTGTTGTCTATATTGGCTATTTTGTTTAGAAACCTAGTGATGGCAGTTTTCCTCACATTACAGATAAGAGGTTTAAACCTAAATCTTCATTCCACATTCCAGATAGCATGAGTAAATTGCTTTAAGATCAAAATTAAAAAATTTTTCTCTGAGAAAAACTCTCCTGAGTGTTAAAAAACATTCTTGGAGACAATGAAGCAGGAGAGATTTCTCTCTTGGTTGACTTCTTCCCAAGTTATCATATTCCCTTCTATTAAATAAGGAAAACTTTTTAAATGTTCATTGGCATAGAACACAAGAAGAATTCAAAAGATTTTAATAGTTTCTGTCTCATATTTTCTTTGTTCTACAAAGCTAGTATACTTGAATTTTCAAATGGACTAAAATTCAACATTTTAGAAACAAAGAACTGTCCACATTTCTCTGTCGGGTTAGAAGATATGTCTTCCTATGGGCATTTGAATTTGTCAATCAGATAGTTTAGCTCATGCCCCAAATACTAGAATGATTAGACTAATAATCTAGGACTCTTTCTGGCATGTGATGAACATCTGAAAGAGGTTCCAAGTCCTGTAGATCCATGTGGTCTGTAGGTCAACCAGACTGATGTAGTCAGAGAACTCCAGACCAATTGAGAGATCTTATATCAAAAATAGGATAGAGAGCATCTGAGGAATACCAGGGACTAACCTCTGTCTTCCAGAAGCACATACACACACAAGTGTATCCACATGAACACAAACGTATTAAAAAGATTGTTGTTGTTATTGTTGTTGTTTTTAATTTTGAAAAGACAGAAAGGAACTTTCAAGTTAAAAAAGAGAAATTGGATCCATTGTTGGAAGTGGGTATGTCTGTCCAGGCTGTGGCCTGGACCATTTGAGATTGGAGAGCCTACTCATGTTTTGAACCCTGTCCCAAGTTTCCCTGACAGCCCAGGAAATCAGATACGAACCCTACATTCAGTATTGACCAAGCTCTTCCCCCTCCCCACAGTTCTTCCTTGTTTGTATGATACACATGATCATTATTGCAAGCCACCTATGGCTCTCATGGTTCACATCTTCTTGTTTTGTTTTGTTTTCCCTCTCTCCACATGATGTCATCTATATTTTTTTTCTCTCCCAAAGAACAGAGGCTACTTTATTTTGCAGAACCTTTGGACATGGACCTCGTTAGAGATGAACATTTGGACATCATTTTAGTGCATGTTATGACCTCATTCTTTTTAGTCTACTTCTAACTGGAACATGAACATCTCACCCCATGCCTTTTCCTTAGTGCCTGCCATTCCTTCCTGGGCACATTCCCCTCATTACCTCCCATTTAACAGCCTAATACCAATCACTAGCCCCTCTGTTTCCTTCCTCTTTCTCTTTATTTTCTCCCACAGTGATCCATGTGCATCATAGTACCGGGTACTCTTCTATTTCCTATAACATATGGTATTTACAGAATGACTGTTTTGTAGTCAACTCACACTCGGTGTGGTATGTTTATTCCTGGACAGTCTATAGTTGCAGACAGTACTCAACTTCAGTAGATATCTGGGGATACAACATGGTACCCTGAACAACAAACTAAAAGAAGAAAGTGTCACCTCAAGCCCAGAACAACCTAGTCTTTCCTGAACACCATTCCACTAAAAGCAGAAAGGCAACCTGAATTCAAAAACAATGAAAATCTTAATCATTGATCTGATCCCAGATAGGCAGGTCCCAGAGTAAAAACATCAGGAGCACATGAAAAGCCAAGACAACTTATTGAGTTATGCCAGTTGTACTGTGTAGATACAAGAAATAGTAAGTATGCTGTCTTTTTGTTCTGGCTAGTCCTTTTCCAGCCTATAGTGTACTACAAATGTAACTTTTATGTACTGTCCTATATATTCATTTATTAGACTGTGTCTCTGGTAATCAATCAGCTTGTTGGAAGCTGAAAACTTGCTGCCTACAGTAATGGTCGCATTACATATTTATCTACATGAAGGTCTCAGGAATATAAACTTAAGAGACAAATATTTATGCTAGGTGACTAGAGTCTTAATGGCTATTTGGACATGCTTGGCCCATAATGATCAGAGGCCTCATAACAAATCAGAAAAAAGTACTGTGCTCCTGGCCTTTAAGGAAACCCAGCAGTTCATCTGGGAGATACATCCTAGGTTTGACCACTAGAAACCTGAATTACCACACATCCTTGTTATTTGAGGTTTTCTGAAACTAAGTGGCCCATAATTGACAATGTAAGAAGGAATCCCTACTAAGTAGTACGCATGAATGACCAAAACCACCCCCCCAGTTCTAATTATTATCAGCCCACAAAGATTAATCTATAATCTGAAATACAATCTTTCTTTAGAATTTTTAAAATTAATTGACTAATGTAGCTTCATTTTTTGCCTTTTGACTCATTATGCTGTAATTATTTTTGTTGGTTTTTTTACTATTTCAAATATATAATTGTTGCATTTGCAGGAGTTATTGCCTGTCTGTATTTATTTTCCCTCTGGATGTCTATGTAAGATCTGATGGTTAACTAAGAGTAAGGCTCTATTAATGGTCCTGGATTGATGATTAAAATGTAGGCATTTTGCTTTATTTGGGAGACTTACCTCTACATTTCCACTTGTAGATCACCAATGTCAAGTTAATGAATGTGAATGAAAACTGTCATCTGAAAATGCTTCAGAACTGAGCATAGGTTTCAGCATCCTAGCTGGTGTTGTTGATCCACATAAGTTTGTAGGGCACTAAGGCCTAGAAGGTTCAGTAGTATTTTGGTGAGGAGAGGAAATGACCATCACCAGAGATCAAAGGCTAGCCTGTAACATCCTTTGGAGTTCAAGATGATCTGAATGGTGGGAAACAGTCTTCAGTGTTGATGGTAATGGTTGATATCCCAAAGATAGTAGCATAATATTTCATAATATAGAATATTCCAATTTTTTCACATGGTTAAGCATGCTAGAAATCAAGAGACAAGAGCACAAAGCCAAGGGTGCTGGCTAGTTTTCATGTCAAATTGACACAAAGCTAGGACCACCTGGATAAAGGGAATCTAAATTTTAAAAAAGCCACCATAGCAGTTGGTCTGTAGGCAAGTCTTGAGGGCATTTTATTGACTGATAATTGATGTAAGAGGGCCCCGCTCACTGTGGGCAGTGCTACTCTTGGGCAGGTGGTCCTGGATGGTATAAGAAAGCAGACTGAGCAAGCCATGAAGCATAAGCCAATCAGTAACTCTCTTCCATGACCTCTGCATCAGCTTCTGCCTCCAGGTTCCTGCCTTGATTGAGTTCCTGCCCCTACTTCACTCAGTGAGAGACTGCAATGCAGAACTGTCAACTGAAATAAACCCTTTCCTCACTGAATTGTTTTTAATCATGGTGTTTTATTAGAGCAGTAGAAACCTTAACTAAGACACCAAGAATTTCCAAACCCATCCTGACAAGTTACCTCAGAGTTGTTTTAGCCCGAAGGCCTTTTGAGTTCTTAAAGGAACAAACTTAGTCACTCACTGTAGGAGTCAGGGACTGAATATGTACAGTAGAATAAGAAGAGCAAGAAATGCTACCAGATAAGAGGAAGAGCCGTGGCCATCTGCAGCCAAACAAGGGTTGTGAAAACTGGACATGAGAAGAGGCACAGCAGTCTGCCTGGCATTAAAATTAAATAAGTAGATAGATTCTACCCTTTCAGAAGAGAAGAAGCTAGCAAGAGCCTGTTGTATTACAACAAGAATACACTGGCTTGCGTCTCATAAGGTTCTCTGAGGCAACAGACTGTAAATAGAACAGATCAAGATATGATCAATTAGTGTGTCCCAGTAGGCACTGGTTCCCTGGCATTGTCTAGGATGTGACCATGCAGGAGTTAAGGGGAATGTTTTGAAGTCTGTGTAAAGGTTAGGTGTAGTCTGTTGAGCCTGTGGGTGAATGACAGAGCTGTAATGGAGGATTTGGGGAATATCTGATAGAGTGATAGATTCTCTTTTACTCAGAGCCAGAAAAAAAATAGTTTTGACAGAGACTCTTGGAAAGAATCTTATGGCAGTCAAGAAAGAATTTGCCTGGAGTAATGGGGAACATAAATGTCACTGAGACCTTTTCCACCAGTACAATACTAAAAGCAGAAGGTCATTTAGTTGTCTGAAGTTCGCCTCTAAGGTCCCCTTTAAAGAGAAAGCATAAGTACTTAGTTGGTTTAGTAATCTGGTAGGGTTCTCTTGCAGCTTACTTTGGCCATTTTCTGGAAAGTAATGCTGACCCTGCACAGGTAAAACTCCTTAGTAACCCCATAACATTTCACAGCCATTGCATTAGTTAGTAACACCTAGCCTAGTAATGTCCTTTAAAAATGGCTGAGACCAGTCATTTAGATGACTCTCCTGTAGGTCTTTAGGTCCCCTGACTGAATGAGGTCAATCTGGGAACCTCAGTAAGGGGCTGGTAGCACTTGTTTCATAGTATCATATCTGTTTTGTGTTGGCATTCTTCTTTCATACTGGATGTTCAAAATCGAATAGGTGGCCAATAATTAACCTTTTAAATGCTAACTTAGCCAAAACTGGAATGTCGGGGTAAAGTGTCAGTTGTCAACTTCAGGGATGGGTCAAAGTCTTATTGACCTTGTGTGTGTGCGCCCTCATTAAAGCATGAGAGAACTTTTGTTCTGATGGTTCTCCTCTTCAGAGGGAATTCTGTTTAGTGTTCACCATCTAGGGTCTCCATGGCATACCTCATCAAAAGGAATGTTTAATCTGGAGCTGTCGAGTTTTAGAGGCACCTGACTTCCTCTGAGTTCTGACTGACTTCCAGGACTAAGACCCAAGCATTGGCATCCTTTTTCATCCGTATCCTTTAGACATCCACACTTAGACTGTAGAGGGAATTTGACAAATCTTTAAGTGGAGCTAAGAGTTTTTTTCTTATAACTTTTGTGTAAATTTACATAAAAATTAGATAGGAATTTATATTTTAAAAAAGTAATTTTTATTATGTTTCCTGGGTTTTGATGATAAGTATTCTTGACTATTGAGAATTTCATATATGTATACAGTGAGGCATGATCATATTCATCCCTCATGTACCCCCCTCAAATGCTCCCCAAGCACCCCTGTCACAACACTTCCCCTGAACTTTGTGTCATTTTTGGATAGTGTCCATGAATGAGTATGGAACTATCCACTAGAGCAGGAGACATCTACTGGTGGTCATGGTCATACATCCAAAATTCAGTCTCAGTCTGATAACCACCTCCTTGCTCATTAAAATATACCCAAAATGTGAAGGGGGGCAGATAGCAGCCAGCCCTCTTACACTCTCTTGAAATGCAGTGGCCCCTCCTCCCTGCTCTCTCCCAGTCTGCAGAAACACAGCTGTAGAACTCTGCTGGTCTCACTTGTGACCTTACAGCACTCTGCCTGGCTCCACCCTTAATCCTGAAAACAAGTAAAGCTCTGACCATCATTATTAAAATATTTCAGTTAGATTTATCCATAGCTAAAGATATGAAATGAGGTTTCATAGGACAAATGAAAATGCTCCTCAATGATTAATGGGGGCCCTTTACTACATGATGATTTAGCTTCATTTTAAGTTAATCAAATCTCTTTTCTTTTGCACCTTTTAAGTTTAGGCTGTCCTTAGTTGTAAGACAAGATGTTCTATTTAGCTCTGGAGTAGCTTCTCCCCTCCCCAAAGAAGCCTCCCTCACCTGGTTCTGACACAGGAGACACCTAATTATGATTGGTTTTAGTGTCAATTTGTCACAAAGGAGAATCACTCAACAAAGTGTCCTGTTGACCTTGTTTGATGTGGGAAGCCCCACCGTGAATATAGGCGGCAGCCTCTGGTAGTAACCCGGATAAAAACGTCCTGTCCAGGAAGATCATCTAGCCTGTTAATGGCTTTGCCAGTCACTGGCCCAGACACAGGCTTTCTTCCCTCAGCATCTGCCCAACAACACAGGGCTGCTGTGTCTCGGCTCTAATGTCCAAACTATCCATGCCTCTTGAACCTTAGAGCTTTCTCCATTGGTTTCATCTCCCCACTAAAAACATCTTGCATCTCTGCAAAATTTTCTTTGCTCTCTGAAGCTCAATCAAAGGATCAATAAATACTGATTAATAACATCAGATGCAGAAGTTGTTTCAATCTTCTATTTCCCTTCTGTGCTCAGGCAAGGCCATGCTCAGGTCAGATATGATCATGGATCTGAGGTGGATTGAGGAAAATCAGGACCAGATTAGGGATAGGAGACTCTTCCCTGACCACTTTTTTTTTTTTTTTTTTTTTAAATAGTTTTATTAGGAGTGTAAGCATGTTAGGGAAATCCAGTTCGGGGAGGCACAGGGCAGAACCTAACACTGCTGAGGTCCCCAGCAGGCCAAGTGGGGAACAAAAACTCTCTTGAGATAGCCAAGTGAAATTCTGCCACATTAGCTCAGGTGAGACTTGTGGCTGCTTCTGGTGAAGTGATGTCTACATAAAAGAAGAGTGCTCCAGCACCAGTGGATCCGAATCCCATGTAAGACTGTAGCCAGAATGAAGGAGGGGATGGGAGGAAGCAGATGGTGCACCACCCAGACAGTGTGAGGGGAGAACGGGACCCTAAGTTATGAACAAAAAGTCGACAGGGACAGCAGATGGATACTGGCTGAAGATACCACATCTAGGAAGCGTCTGTCATAAGATGGGTGGCCCTGTGCTTGAGAATTTGAGTCTAGTTTCCAGCAGGTCCTGAGCAATACTCCTCCCTGAGGTTCCTGAAGAGTCCATTTAGCTCTGACTTCCTTTAGAGCAGAAATGCCAATGTCTCACACCAGGTCCTGGGTCAAAATGGCTGAGAGGGAATGTCTTGACCGCCCTGTGACACAGTAGCTCTTGGTTTAGATGTGCACTGTCCTTTGATTTGCACTAGATGGCTAGATGACTGTATTTCATGTAACAGGGACTGACAGTGGGAATACCCAAGTTCCAGTTTCTCCAGGAGATTCCCCAGGGCCAGGGGAAGAGCTAGGAGGAGGCGTCCTCTAGTGGACATTCAGAGTTACAGTTTTTCTCACAGCTAAATCTACACTTGTCTGATGGTTTTTGTCCCAGGTTTCCTATAAAATTGCCAGTATGAGCACAGTGGATAGAGGCTAAGAAAGTTTCTCTCCCTAGGTCTAGACAGAACTATGAATAAACCCACTCCCCTCTACCAGCTAATGCCTCATAGTTTTCT
This sequence comes from Peromyscus maniculatus bairdii, assembly GCF_049852395.1. NCBI lineage: Eukaryota > Metazoa > Chordata > Mammalia > Rodentia > Cricetidae > Peromyscus > Peromyscus maniculatus. The sequence goes on along the minus strand of NC_134857.1, from coordinate 79,073,919 downwards.
CTTTCTGATGAACAGAGAAATTGGCCTCAGCTGTCCGACTCTGCACCAATTTTTTTACAAGCCAGATAATAGATAGTAGCTCTGGGTTAATACTCCTGGATTCCCAGGAGTTGGTGGGGTTGGAGGACAGAGAAATTGCCTCTTTCCAAGAATGGTGGTACTAACTGCCAATGAGGGATATTGGTCAAGAGAATGGGCTCCAGCTTGACCTTGTTTGAAAGGATGCTGTGCTACTGGGTCTGTGATTGGAAAGTTCTTGGTAAACTGTGGTTAGGAATGCTTCATTCTTCTCACTTACCTTTTCCAATTTCTAAGATTATGAAGAGTGCTTGCTTCTAAGAACCCCTTGAATAGGAAAGTGGCTTCTGTGCATTTGAACCCATTTTGTAAAGAGTGTTGGGTAAGATACATATGCATTTAGGATTGCTGTCACATGGGAGTCTCTTCTCCTCACACAACACAGGCACTAGACTCCAGACTCCATGCAGAAGCTCTCTCCTCCTGTGGGTTTAGGATTCCACACCTAGGGCTGAACACAGCACTGGCACCCTCTCCCTTGGGTGTGCAAAGCATGTGACTGAGAAATTTGAAATCTATGTTCTATAAATCTGTTAGTAATTCTCCAAGAAAGGATATGCTGAACAGAATCAGAGGCTTTGGGGCTTGTTCAAATGTGAGGTTTAGCCAAATCCTGCTCTGCTCTGTCCCTAGACCCTGGGAAGTGACAATCTGCCCTTACTATTTAAACAGCATGTCTGTTCTGAGCCTGCCTGAGCATTCTAAGTCTATGTGAATGCTCTTGTCCTTTTACTTTTTGTCTGAATCTATGAAGATTTGCACAATGAAGGCAAAACAATGTAGCTGTATCAGTTCTATTAGAGAGGAGACAAATGTACCCTCCAGCCCACTCTGTTAATGAGGGACAAGGCCCTTAACAGAAGTGTCAGGCATTTGACCCCAAGACATAAATCTGCCTCACAGAGAATCATAGCAGAACATATCCCATTTCTGGAGTGATAGGAACTCGAACAACTCCTCTGGGAGATGGATATAAGGGCCTGGTCACCTCATATCTTGAGCTATGCAACATCCACTTTAAAGTTAGGCTCTTCTGAAACATAGAAAAGAAGATGTCTGGCCCTCATTGACCTTCTGGGAAGGAACCTTCACTAAGCATCACACCTCAATAACCCACAATACTACCCCAGCATTAGCTCTTGCTTCAGCCACTGAAATCATTCTCCAATCAAATAAACTAAAACAAGGCATTCAGCAAAACTTCATCTACCTGTGGAATTCTGAAAACTAAAGAACTTGTGTAACTGCTATGGTTCCATTTTTGCATCAAATTGGGTTTTCCTTATGTATAGCCTACGTTGCCGTTCTAGTGTGTCTACTCTAAAAACAGTTGTGTAAATGTGTGTGTATAAGTATGTGAACATTATCATCATATTATGCCTTTCTCTACTGACTTTCCATTTGCACTTGTGTGTGTCTACTTGTGAACCACAGCAGGTATGTGTAGAAGCCAAAGGACAAGATGTGGAGTTAGTCCATCCAGGAACTGAACTCAGATTATCAGTCTTTGTGGCAGGAGCCTTTACCTGCTTAGCCATCTTACCAGCCCTTAAGCTGAAGTTGGAAACACAGTGCAGAGACTGTGTCTCTGGCTGATAGTCCCCACTCCATAGCTCTTTCTTCTGCTGCCTCTGAAAGAAGAAACTATTAGGGAAGGTTCTTATTTTAGCTCACTCTAGCTGACATGTTAACATTTAAGAGTTAATTCTCAGCACAGGCAATAAATTCTCAGACACATCTGAGTTCAAGGCCAGCCTGGTCTATAGAGGGAGTTCCAGACCATCCAGAGCTGTGACACAGAGAAACTCTGTTTCAAAAGAGAAAAAGAGATGGAGAGAGAGAGAGAGAGAGAGAGAGAGAGAGAGAGAGAGAGAAATAGGCACACAGAGATAGAAACCAAGCTAATTCTCAAAGGAGATTCAAGGGGGAAATGCATGAACTATTGCTGTTGTTTTAGCTTAGAGATTTACAAAAAGAGTAAACAATACCATTTTAAAGGAGGTAACAGGCTTGCAAGAACCTCTCTTCCCACCCTACTCCCTCCATTCTCTGGGGACTCCTGGATCCTTCCAGCAGATCCAGGTTTTCTCCTTCCTCCATCCATCTGTGTCTGAAGCTTATATGTAGAAAAGCTCTCTGCTTGGAATCCACACTGGACTCCAGTGGGAGACTTCCATGGTCCTTCATGCCCTCCATTACACTCTCTCATCCTCATCCCCAGACCTGTAACAACCTGCTTGTAGGAGCCTGTCCCTCAGTCCTACTTCCTTACCTGGGGACCATGCTAAACCTTGCAGCAGACCCAGCTTTCCTCTTCCTGTGGATCATCTCACTGCCCACCCCACCCCTGACACACTTCTAGCCTTTTCCCATCCCTTCCTGTCAACCCCCAATACCAAGAAACACTTTGTACCTGGGACCCCAATGTCTACATCTGGCAGGGACTCAGGGGAGTCACACTCTCCTTCCATTATGATCTCTCCACTCTCACCCTCAGATACATAACAACCTGCATACAAGTCCCCTCCCACCTCAGCTCCATTCACTGGAGACTCCAACTCTTGCTTCAGACCCAGGGTACCCCTAGCCCATTCAAGACAGTCTCTCCAGATTCTTCTTTGCCTTAGGTCAACCTACTTACAGAAGGCCCACTTTCTATCTTACCTCCAACTTCCTGGGGACCCCAACACTTGATGTAGACAGGATCCCCTTGGCTATTTCCTGGAACAACTCTTCAGCCTTTTTCCTAGCCTACCTCTATTCCTCTTTGCCACACACCAACCTGCAGAAGCATTGTCTACTCGGAAACCACAACCACAACACTCTCCTAAGATCAAGAGAGGGCAACAGAAACCAAACAACAGAGCACCCACACAACAAAGACCAGATGTCAACACCTAAAATCACCTCAATCATCACAAACCCAGAAGCCAGGACACCAGCATGGAAACACAAGGACTTCAAAGCAGCAATTCTGAATATGTGCAAGGACCTTTCAGAGGATATGGAAAAACTCTTAATGACGTCTATGAAAACACAAAGGAACAGTGAGGGACGTGATGAAAACAGTTCAAGACATGAAAGTCGACATGGAACGGCTAAAACAAACCCAACCTGAGATAAAACTGGAAATTGAAAGATAAGGAAGTCAAACTCAGACTGCAGAGTACACAACAGAGATGAGAGAATCTCTGGTGTTGCAGACAAGGCAGAAGAAATGGATACCTCTGACACAGAAAATGTTAAATCTCAGCACAGCTCAACAACCTTTACTGGGTCACTAGGGATGGTCCTTGTGACAATTTCTATAGCCCTCATTGGGTGAGAAAATTTCTGGTATTATAATGTCCTTCTCAGTGTGCCATTGCCTCTGTACAACTGAGTTTGGCACTTAACATCTGGAATCTCAGCTGTCCTTGTATGTGGCTGTATGTTTTTCTTAATTTGGAAATTGCTTCCCAATAATGAAATGAGAAATTGTCGTCTTTAAAACTGTATTGACAAATCATAAACTAAAAATACTCTGGTCTTTTCCAGAATCAAAGTTCTTGGTCAGAATTACACACACAGATATCACACACACACACACACACACACACACACACACACACACACACACACCACACGCAAGGATGCATGCACATGCACAAGCACACACACAGACAGAGACAGAGAGACACAGACAGAAACACAGACAGAGAGATCTCTATAAATGTTGAAATTCTAGAACCCTTGGCTCCCAGATACTAGATGTCCCTCCTGTCATTTTTATTGGTTATGTTCCCACACCATGGCCGTGCTGATCCAGGAACAGGAAAAAATATACCAGGGAACTGGGAGCAAGGTGGAAATGAACAGTAATCATGTGGACTTTTGGTATATATCCTTATACTAACAGTGTGTTGTCTGTGATTAGGTACCCAGAACCTGTTAGAGGCCTATTTCCAGGCTGGTATGCCAGTCTTCATCTACACCAACTCAGTTTATATTTCAGGGCCCAACTCCTACAAGGATATCATCCAGAATGGCTGTAAGGAAGAGAATCATGAAAGCACACTGCCTAATACCTACCCATATAGCAAAAAGATGGGCAAGAAAGCAGTACTGGCAGCCAATGGGTGCATCCTGAAAAATGATGGCATTTTGCATACTTGTGCCTTAAGGCCACATACATTTATGGGGAGGGAAGCACATTCCTTTCTGGCACAATTGTTAGGACCTTCAAAAGTAATGCCATTCTGGATGTTGCTGGCAAATTCTCCACAATCAACCCAGTATATATGGGTAATGTTACCTGGGAACACATTATGGTTTCCAGGGGCCTACAAGACCCCAAGAAGTCACCAAACATCCAATGACAGTTCTACTACATCTCAGATGATACCCCTCACCAAAGCTATGATGACTTATGTTGCCTCTGAAACAAGACTTGGGCCTTGCACCTTGATTCCAGTTGGAGCCTTCCTCTGCCTGTGGTATCCTGGCTTGCCTTCCTACTGGAAATTGTGATCTTCTTATTGCATCCAATCTACAACCACCGGTCTCCCTTTAACCGCCACTTGGTCACAATGACAAATAGTGTGTTCACCTTCTCCTACAAGAAGCTCAGCAAGATCTGGGCTATGAGCCCCCTGTCAGCTGGGAGGAAGCCAGACAGAAAACTTCACAGTGGATCGGGTCACTAGTAGAGCAGCACAAGGGGACACTGACCACTAAGACTCTGAGATGTGACCATGGCAGGGACATGGCCCTGGGTGCTGTCAGTTGGTAGTTGCCAGGTCCTCCAGAAGGGACAGAGGCATGACTCAGGTCCTGCCTCCTCCCTTTGACACACAGACCAACTTGGTGTCTTCCTCAAGTCACCAGATGCTTTGCCAGTCACTGGCCCAGATACAGGCTTTCTTCACCAGGACCTGCCCAGGGACATAGGGGCATCTGTGTCTCAGCTCCTAGTTCCAAACTCTCAGCACCTCTTGTACCTTAGAGGTCTCTTCACTGGTTTCATCTCCTCACTAAATGCATTTCTCATCTCTGGAAATTTCCCAATGCTTTATGAAGCTCAATCAAAGGATCAATAAATATTTGCTAATACATCATCTGCAGAAGGTATTTTTCTCTTCTGTTCCCTTCTGTGTCCCAGCAAGGTCATGCTAGGATCAGAAATAATCATGAATCTGAGGTGGATTGAGGCAAATCAGGGCCAGATTAGGGATAGGAGACTAAACATAGCCCATACTCCTTTGGGAGTGTACTAGATGACTAGATGATCATATTTTATGTAACAGGGACCCTGACAGAAGGAACACTGAAGTTAAACCTTTTCCAGGAGATTCCCTACGTGGGCCAGGAGGAGGCCTTCTTAGGAACATTCTCAGAGTTACAGTTTTTCTTGCAGCTAAATCTAGAAATGTCTGTTTGATGGTTTTATTACAGTTTTCCTATGAAATTGCTGGTATGAGAACAGTTGTTGTTCAAACCTTAGATGGTCCTTTGATTAAAAATAAATAAATAAATAAACCCAAAAAACCCAGAGCCAAATGTCAGGGTGAAAGCTAAAAGATCAGAGAAGCAGGACAGCCTGCCACTAGTTCTTACCTCTAAGAAATCCTCAGCCTAAAGAGAGTGAGTTCCTGTTTCCTCATGCTTCATATTTTTTTCTCTTCTTAGACATCACTTTCTGGGTATAAAGGCATGTGGGTGTCCTGTCCCAGTACTGGGATTAAAGGTGTGTAGCGCCACTGCCTGGCTCTGTTTCCAGTGTGGTCTTGAACTCACAGAGGTCCAGATGGATCTCTACCTCCCAAGTGATAGGATTAAGGGTGTGTGCCACCATTGCCTGACCTCTATGTCTAATCTAGGGGCTAGCTCTGTCCTCTGATTCTCTGCCATGTATATTAGGGTATACAATATATCATCTCAATAGTGGTATGGATAGAGGATAAGAAATTTTCTCTCCCTAGCTCTATACAGTACTATAAATAAACCCACTCCCCTTTAACAAGCTAATGCCTCATAGTTTTCTCATTCTAAAGCACAGAGAAATAGACCTCAGATCCCAGACTCCAGGACCATTTTTTTTAAATAAGCCTACATAGGAGAGAGTGGATTTGAGTTGATATTCTAGGATTTCCAGCAGTTTCTGGGTGGTGAGGGGTGGGGAGATTCCCTTATTCCAAGCATGATGGTACCAGCTACCTATGAGGGATATTGGTCAAGAGAATGGGCCATGGGCTCCAGCCTGACCTTATTTGTAAGGAAGCTGTGCTACTGGGTTTGTGATTGGAAAGTTCTTGGTAAACTGTTGTTAGGAATGCTTCATTCTTCTCACTTACCTTTCCCAGTTTCTAAAAATGTGAACGATATAATTTTTTTTTTACTGTTTTTTCTTTGGGAGGCCTGCCACACAGCTCCCAAATAATCACATGGAGACTTATTCTTACTTACGAATGGCTAACCTTAGTTTACCTTGTTTCTAGACAGCGTTAATTAACTTAAATGATCCCATCTACCTTTGACCTCAGGCTTTTCCTTTTCTATTCCTGTATGCCTTCCATCACTTCTTACTGCATGGCTTGCTGTGTCACTGGGTGGCTGGCCCCTGATGTCCTCTGGACCCCCTCACTTCCATCCTCCTTCCAACACACACTTCTAGCCTGTTCCCATTTCTTCCTATGAGCCCCCAATACCAAGAAGCACTTTCCCCCAGGGACACCAGTGGCTATTTTTCTTTCAGAGGCAGCAGAAGAAAGAGCTATGGAGTTGGGACTATCAATCAGAGGCACAGTCTCTGCATTCAATTTATAGTGTCAGCCTAAGTGCTGGTGAGATGGCTAGGCAGGTAAAGGCTCCTGCCACAAAAGACTGATCATCTGAGTTCAATCCTTGAACTAACTCCACACCTTGTCCTTTGGCCTCTACACACACCTGCTGTAGTTCAAACAGGCACACACAAGTGTGGATAGAAAGTAGATTAAGAAATGTATAATATAATGACAATGTTCATATACTTAAACACGCACATTTGTAAAAATATTTTTAGATTAGAAACAACAAGAACAGCAATTTGTACTATGCATAAGGAGAACGGAAATTGATGTAAAAATGGAAACTCGCAGGGACATAAGTCATTTACTTTTCAGAATTCTACAGGTAGATGAAGTTTTGTTGAATGCCTTGTTTATTTGATTAGAGGACGATTTCAGTGGCTGAAGCAAGAGTTAATGCTGGGGTAGTGTTGTGGGTCATTGAGGTGTGATGCTTAGTGAAGGTTCCTTCCCAGAAGGTCACCGAGGGCCAGGCATCTTCTTTTCCATGTTTCAGAAGGGCCCTAATCTAAAGTGGATGTGGCATAGCACAAGATATGGGGTGACCAAGCTCTTATGTCTGTCTCCCAGAGGAGCTGTTGGAGTTCCTTCCACTCTAGAAATAGGATATGTTCTTCTGCTATGATTCTCTGTGAGGCAGATGTATGTCTTGGGGTCAGATGCCTGACACTTCTGATAGGGCCTTGTCCCTCATTAGCAGAGTGGGCTGGAGGGCACATTTGTTGCCTCTCTAACAGAACTGATGTAGCTACAGTGTTCTTTCACTCATGGGATCAGGGTTCACAGATCCAGACAAGAAGTAACAGGACTAGAGCATTCATATAGACTTAGAATGCCCAGGTAGGCTCAAAACAGACATGCTGTTTAAAAAGTGAGTGCAGGCTGTCACCTCCCAGAGGCTCTAGGGACAGAGCAGAACAGAGCAGTGTAGCTGTTGTTGTTGTTGTTGTTTACTCTTTGACTGTTTTGAGGACCATACCACCCAGCTCCCAAATAAATTCTCAGAGGCTTTTTCTTTATTATAAATGCCTGGCCTTAACTTGGCTTGTTTCTAGCCAGCTTTTCTTAACTTAAATTATCCCATCTATCTTTTTCCTCTGTGCTTTTACCTTTCTGTATTTCTGTGTATCTTTCATGACTTTTTACTCCATGGCTTATTGGGAAGCTGGGTGGCTGGGCTGTGAATGCACTACTACTGCTTTTCTTGTTTCTTCTATCTTCTTCCAGATTTCTCCTTCTCGTTTATTCTCTCTGTTGCCCAGCCTATACTTTCTCCTGCCTTGTTATTAGCCCATCAGCTCTTTATTGCAGAAATCAGGTGTTTTAGGCAGGCTAAGTAAAAGAGTGTCAAAGAGTTAAACAAACACAACACATCGTTCCATCATTAAACAAATGTTCCATAACATAAACAAACGCAACACATCTGAAAATAATATTTCACCACAGAGCTGTGTTTGGCTAATGCTCTCACTTAAACATTCCTCAAAGCCACTGTTTTCTGTTTGTCATATCCTTTCTCAGGGAATTACTAACAGATTTGTAGAACACAAACGTCAGAATCCTAAGTGAGATTCCTTATACACCCAAGGGAGAGAGTGCCAGTGCTGTGTTCAGCTCCAGGTGTGGAATCTTAAACCCACAGGAGGAGAGAGCTTCTGCATGGAGTCTGGAGTCTGGTGCCTGTGTTGCTTTAGGTGTGGGGAGAAGAGACTCCCACGTGACAGCAATCCTAAATGCATATGTATCTTACCCAACACTCTTTACAAAATGGGTTCAAATGCACAGGAGCCACTTTCCTATTCAAGGGGTTCTTAGAAGCAAGCACTCTTCATAATCTTAGAAACTAGAAAAGGAAAGTAAGAAGAATGAAGCATTTCTAACCACAGTTTACCAAGAACTTTCTAATCACAAACCCAGTTGCACAGCTTCCTTACAAAATAGGTCAGGCTAGAGCCCATTGCTTATTCTCTTGACCAAAATCCCTCACAGGCAGTTGGTACCACCATGCTTGAAAAGGGGGAATCTTCTAATCTCCAACTCCACGAACTGCTGGGAATCCAGGAGTATTAACCCAAAGCTACTATCTATTGTCTGGCTTGTAAAAAACTGGTGCACAGAGTCAGACATCTGAGGCCAATCTCTCTGTTCATCAGAAAGAGAAAACTATGAGGCATTAGCTGGTAAAGGGAAGTGGGTTTATTCATAGTTCCATCTAGAGCTAGGGAGAAAAACTTCCTTAGCCTCTCTCTACCCACTGTGCTCATACTGGCAATTTTATAGGAAACCTGGAACAAAAACCATCAAACAGACAAGTGTAGATTTAGCTGTGAGAAAAACTGTAACTCTGAATGTCCACTAGAGGACACCTCCTCCTAGCTCTTCCCCTGGCCCTGGGAAATCTCCTGGAGAAACTAGAACTTTGGTATTCCCACTGTCAGTCCCTATTACATAAAACACAGTCATCTAGTCATCTAGTGCATGTCAAAGGACAGTAGCCAGGGATGAGTCTCCTATCCCTAATTTGGATGCTGATTTTCCTCAATCCACCTCAGATCCATGATCATTTCTGCACCCAGCATGGCCTTGCCTGGTCACAGAAGGGAAATAGAAGACTAAAACAACTTCTGCAGATGATGTATTAATCAGTATTTATTGATCCTTTGATTGAGCTTCAGAGAGCAATGGGAAATTTTCAGAGATGAGAAATGCATTTAGTGAGGAGATGAAACCAGTGAAGAGACCTCTAAGGTACAAGAGGTGCTGAGAGTTTGGAACTAGGAGCCAAGACACAGCAGCCCTGTGCTGCTGGGCAGGTGCAGAGGGAAGAAAGCTTGTGTCAGGGCCAGTGACTGGCAAAGCATCTGGAGACTTGAGGAAGACACCAAGTTGGTCTGTGTGTCAAAGGGAGGCAGCAGGACCTGGGTTGTGCCTCTGTCCCTTCTGGAGGACCTGACAACTACTAACTGACAGCACCCAGGGCCATGTCCCTGCCATGGTCACATCACTGAGTCTTTGTGTTCAGTGTCCCCTTGTGTTGCTCCACTAGTGACCCGATCCACTGTGAAGTTTTCTGTCTGGCTTCCTCCCAGCTGACAGGTGGCTCATAGCCCAGATCTCGCTGAGCTTTCTTGTAGGAGAAGGTGAACACACTATTTGACAGTGTGACCAAGTGGCGGTTAAATGGAGGCCGGAAGTTGTAGATTGGACGCAGCAGGAAGCTCACAGTTTCCAGCAGGAAGGCAAGCCAGTAGAGCAGGGGCAGAGGAAGGCTCCAACTGGAATCAAGATGGAAGCCCCAGTCCTTGCTCACAGCGAAGTTTAAATCATCATAGCTTTGGTGAGGGGTGTCATCTGAGATGTAGTAGAACTGACCTTGGATACTTGGTGACTTCTTGGGGTCTCGTAGGGCTCTGGCAGCCAGAATGTGTGCCCAGGCTGCATTGCCTACATACACTGGGTTGGCTATAGAGAATTTTCCAGTAACACCCAGAATACCATTATTTTTGAGGGCCCTGACCATTTCGACAGAAATGAATGGACTTTTATCCCCATAGATATACATAGGCCTTAAGGCACAAGTATGCAAAATGCCACCATTTTTTAGGCTGTACCCATTGGCTGCCAGCACTGCCTTCTCAGCCATCTTTTTACTATACGGATAGGGGTCAAGCCATATAGTTTCACGTTGTTCTTCCTCATGGCCATTCAGGACAATCTCTTTGTAGGAGTTGGGCCCTGCAACATCAACTGAGCTGGTGTAGATGAAAGCTGGCACACTAGCTTGGACACAGGCTTCCAACAGGTTCTGGGTACCTAATCACAGAGAATACACCATCAGGAGATAGATAATTAAGGGGGTTCACCATGTACACAGCTTCATGATTATTTTCATCTTCTTTCTAACAGAGCAACCTTTACAGATCAGTGCACATTTCCTGTTCTCTGAACTCACAGTTACCTTGCTATGATCTGGGGACAACGGATAGTTCTAGAGAGCAAAAATCTCTAGGCTCTTGTGTTCACAGCCCTGTGTGTGTTTGCATACATGAATGTGTGGAACTGGATGTCCTTTACTGTCCAAAGCCCCTAAGGCTTATTGTTTATCCATTTTGAATGTGACCAAGAAATAATTATAATTTTGTGCATATAAATTCATGCATGTGTTTCAGATGTACAAAAGGAGATCATATTCTTTTTAACTAATTAAAACTATTTTAACAAGAATAGCTCTTTTTAACTAAGAATTGTTCAAGAATTAACATCATCCAAGCTCAAATCCAGTTGTATACAGGTGATAATATGTTACACAGACATTTCATAGCTACAAGTTTTTTTTTGTCATTTGATGAGAATAAAACTGTACAAGGACAACTAGTCTGAGTCAGGGAACAAATGATTACTGGCTTTGGAGAGAAGTGGAGACACAACTGTTTTCCTGGGTGCATACACAATGGTAAAGCACTCTTGGTTCCATCTATGACTTTGTTGACTTAGTTGTACAAAGTAGAGGGGATAAATATTCTTTCCAGTTTACATCTTAGATCCTAGCACTGACTCACCCCATCTGTTCCTCTTGGAATATAACTAAAAGGGACTGTGTGTTCCCTGCTGGGAATTCCTGCCATGGCAGACCATTGTCAGGTTGGAAGCTCTTTCAGAACTAACAGCATGCAGAGCAGGTACCTGCAAGGGCTTGTCTATGTCTGACCAAAAGGAGGAAATTGTGGATGGTTGTCACGTGCCTGGAGTTTAAATCCAGTCTTTTGGGCAGGGACAACCACAGAAGAGCTTTCCTTGAATTTGGAGTGACATAGATGTGACCTCACATCCTAGGCCACATACTTTCTCCCTTCTGGCCTTTAGCCATGTAATAGCCCTAAAATCTTCAGGCTGGGTCTTGTGAGCACAGCATTAGAATCAGAGCATGGCAGGTCTTGTGTGGTGAGAGAATCCCTTCCTGATCTGTGTTGACATTTTCAACCTTGCAACATTCACCTTCTGTCCAGATACTGTACCTTTAAAATTAATATCCAGGATGGTCTGTCTGGGAAGAACACCCACGACATCAATGACAGCAGCAGTGTGGATGACAACAGAGATACCCTGGCAGGCTCTCCTCAGGTACTGGGCATCCAGAATGTCTCCCTCCAGCATTGTCACTTTGGTCTTTGTCTGTAGGTCTGTGGAACACAAGACAGGTCACTGGGAAGCTTATCTGCGGGCTGGGATGTTTCCTGTATACAGGTGTCAGTTACCTAGGTCATCAAGAGTTGTCATAGTGGGGGAAATGTTAGACAGGAGGCCTGGTATAAGGAAGGAAGATGCATTCTTTCCCACTGCAGAAAACAAATCAGTTTAGGAAGCAATCAAATGTGCCTGGGGCATGAAACTTGTTCAGGGGAGTGTTGGGAAGTTGATTCATTATTCAAAGAGACTCAGGAGGTAATGGTGGTGGCTGGGTAGAAGTGAGATCAGCAATTGGAATGTCTGTTTCAGGATTATGATGAGGAAGACCCTGTTTCCAGCAGTGGGATCAGAGAGAGAAGCCACATGGGTATGAATCAGAGCCTGATATTTACTGGTCTGTGCTGAACTACAAAGGAAGAATTAACATGGTACCCCTTGCTGGGCTGAAATGACTCAGGGAGAGTGAAGGCACTAACAATAAAAATAGGATGGACTCACATATGTAGGCATTAGACCATCATCTCCAAGATATTATCAAAAAACCAGATGTCTATGCGGTAATTGAGGTTCTCCAGGGACTCCCTTACAGCCATCTACCCCAAGGCAGTAGGTACAATGACAGTATCTTTGGGTTCCTCTGAAACCCGAAAATAGTGCCGCCTGTTATTTTGTCATTCAACTCACAAAATGACCATGTCCCACATTCGGTTGTCCCCAGTACCCTACATTTGCTTTGGCTTCTTAATTCTCACCCAGCTTTGGAGTTTCCTTCCTTCCTACCCACACTTCATAGAGCCTGGTCCTCTAGGCCCTAATTAGTAGATGAGCTTAGTGGGTTTCCAGAAATCTGTGGACACAGTTATGGCTACACTGACTGAGGGGTTTCCAGAAATCTGTGGACACAGTTATGGCTACACTGACTGAGGACGCCTCCCTTGACCTGTCTCTACCTGTGCTACTAGCCTATTCTCTGGAGTTGCTTGCAATCAATTTTTCAGAGGCAGATTGAAGTCATTCTACTCAACTGAAATTATCAATGAGGCTGAGGAAACATCTCTAGGGACACAAATAGAATGGCTTCCCACTTATTCTCTTCTAAGTGTGTCCTATCCATGCCCCTCCTCTCCTCATGTAATTGCAGGAAAGTCCTGAAGTAGAGGGAGGCAAACAAGGTACTGCTCACAGGGAAGCAGGTACCTGTGTGAGGGTTGAATTCATGGATTATGATCCTATCTGCCCATTTTGTCCTTCTTCTCCTTTGCTATTGATTTAAACACACTGGTTCAGGGATGTCGCTATCAACAGACAAGATGAATCCAGACATATACTGTAGTCGACTCTAATCCATGAGCTATTTGGGAACCCAGAGATTGCAGGAGAGGCCTCTTAGAGTGTTTCCTGGTAGAGCCATAGCTGCACCCTTATCTAGGATACCTGATTGTGACAAATATTGGCAAAGGAATATGGTGGAGTGTTGCCGTCATATGAACAGTGTCAGAAAGAGACCCAGGGAAGCTCCTAATCGCACTGAATATGAGGAATATAAAGGCTATAGAAAGACTTCTGGGGTTCCCATTCAGTTTGTTTATTTTAGCGGTGTTATTTGGGTAAGCCATTTATCCTCTGCACCTATTTATCTACAGAAATAGAGAGTGGACACACTAACTACGCTCCAGGAATGTTAAACAGAGCTAATGATTGGTCACCACAGTGTGTACCACAGAGCCTGGCACAGAAAGCACATTTATCTTTGTGCAGGGCCCTCTCTAGCTCTACCCCTGACAGTACTTACTATGGTGCTATTCCTCCAGTTCAAGCCCTGCTATTTGCAAGTTTTGCTGAGACATCAGGATTCTAAAGAATAGAATTGGCTTTTGCTAATATTAAGTTTCTAGAAGCAGCACTCAGGATAATAGAGGAGGAACTTGACATTTGAAGAAGTTGGAAACAGAGACAGAGTAGAAGGGGAGTGTTGTCTCAAGGGCCATGGAGGGTCCTGTGTGCAGGGCAGATCCCTAGGTAGAGTGCATTTACCCCTGAAGCCCAGGAGAGGGCAAAGAGCTAGCTTAAGTCACATACAGACAATGGGAAACACTGAAGACTCTGCGGCCAAGAGTTAGTTGGCCCCTAAACAAAATAATGGAGTTTAAGTGAGGGAACCTCTGGCTTGATCTGTGATCCTCATTAATTGGATGCTGCTGTTATAGTCATCATTCTTTTCCCATCTCAAAGTCCTTGCTGTCCAGGTGAGTGATCTTTCCTCCATGTCCTGCAAAGTTCTTATAATGACCTGGAGGTTGAATAGGCAGTAAAAAATATCCCATGAAAACAGCTGGTCCAGTTATAACTGAGATAACAAATTGCTGAAGTAATTATGGCCTGCCCCAGTGAATACAGCAATATTATTCCTAGTGATGATAAACTCCAGTGGGGAATGGAGAGAAATATGCAAGAACAGTCCAGGTGAGGGACGGACAGTCCTGCTCATACTAGCATTGTGTTGGTCCCTTGGTGTGACCTCATGCATTTGCTCAGAAATTCACTTTCTCAATCTTATTCTCTATCTGTTTTTCCTGTCTGTCTATCACTTTCTTACTCTGTCTCTGCAAATTTCTCTCCCCTTTTTATTTTTTTTACTTCTTTTATTTGACATCTACTCAAAATGTTAAATAAAGGACATTAAAAGATGGAAAAAAAACCACCTCCCTCTGCCCCCACCCTGCCCGCACAGAACAAAACAACTAGAACAGTAGCATTTAGGACAGAGGGAGCTAGTACTGAACCCACTAACTTAATGAACTTTATGGCTATATCCAGCAATTGGCAAGTCCACATTAAAGAGCTCCAGGAAAGGGAGAAAAAACTCCTCAGTCCAAACACAGCCTCTCCCATCTTTACAGTGTCTTTTATGCTGTGTGGTCTCTTTCCTCCTGATGAATGTAGACATGGAGCCATGTTATGACTGCAAGTGTCCTTATTTACTTAACAGGACAAAAGCCCCCCCTGCATCCAGTTAATTGTTATGTTGAATTGGAATGCTATGCCAAATCCTCAAGTTTACTTACTGAAGAATTCCTCCCTGGCTTCCGGTCTGAAGACCTTGTCCAGGACTCTGACCTCCTCCAGATCCTTCTCCTGCACCAGCAAGTGGACAATCCTTTGCCCCAGGAATCCTCCTGCCCCTGTCACCAGGCAGCTCCACCCAGGCATGGTCAACTCAGGCAGCAGATCCAGTGAGAGCAGGGGTAATGTAGGGTGAATCTGGAGATGGTTAGAAAGAGAGAGCCAGGGATTACTCAAGCTTAATTTCCCCCACCAACCTGTCATAACACAGATCGTAAGGCATGGCACAATTTCTCAGTGTTGAAATACATTGATAGTGCTGTTAGACCCACAGGGTTTCTTTTCCCCAAGATTTCTCCTTTACCCAGATACCTGTTGCCAGCCCAGGCGATTTCACCTGTGCTTCAGAAACTTACTGCACACGATGAAGTTACATGAGCAGTTCATGAAACTCAGAAAAATGTTTACTTATTGGCTACAAAAGGTGAGGCACAAAGGAAGGGTCCAGATGTCTTGTGCCCTTGAGGTATATACCTCCAGAAAATTCTATAGGTTCATTGTCCTAGAAACACAGTGAACCTGTTATTAGGCAAATATTTTGGAGATGCATTTATGGGAATATTTGAACCATGTACAATTTTAGTGAAATGTGATAGGACACAAGTTTATCTAAGTGCCATCAGATGGGATAGGTGATCCAGTAAGTCCCGTTTTTTTTAATTTCTCTGCATTCCTTCCTTGAGTTTGCGGGGCAGAAGTCTTTTGGAATAGCAATGCTCTGTCAATCAGCCACAGGCCATTTTGGAGTGAGATTTGAATCATGTACCATAGAGAAAAAGCACATTTAAATGATAACATTCATATCCACAGCCTGTTTTATTTTTAGACTAATATCGAAATCCCTCATGCCAAACAGATATATAACTCAAGAATCCACTATATCAATGGAATTCCGTTCCACCCTTATTAGCAAGAACTGTGCTTTATACTGTCTGAATAGGTCTTTTAAGGCAAGAGTCAGATACCACACTTGCTTTTTGATCACATCAGGTTACAAAGCAAGATAACACTTTTGGCAAGCCTACACTTCCATCTTCTCAGGCATCTGGTATAATTGGGCTATGAAATAATATTGTGTCTTCCTCTAGTCTCGCTGGAGGTGTACACGTAATGCATGATTCCCTTTAAGTTAGAGCCCAGTTATTCCCGTCTGATCTCTCAGGAACTCCTCCTTTTCTCCCAACTCATCAACACTCAAACATTTTCATGTTTGAAAGGGGCATTAGGTGAGGCCACTGTCCCATATAGGCTGCATGCAGCAAGCCTAGCGTACTAAGTAACCACTCACCCACACAGTAGTAGGGTTGGCTACATCTTGTAGAAGTAGTGGGCTGTCCTGACCACTAGCCAATATAGCAGCATTCACTGTTAACCCCATCACCACCCACCCGCAGACCCCCAGGAGGTCTGACAGAAGTTTCCATGGGCAATGTCCCTAGCATAGCACCTTCAGTTACTTGAATCCGGGTCCTCAGACCAGAGTCTTGGTGCATTGGGAGGTGATCTTTGAAGAGATGTGAGAAGCAAAATGTTACACAGTCACACACATTTACACACACACACACACAGTCCTCTGGCTTGCATGGCTACTGTTTTACACATCAGGCTGGAGAAAGATTTCTTTATTAGATTCACTTTCTGCTTTCACAGAAGCAGATAAAAGAGATAAGAACTTGAAGAAAAGGTTTGGTAAAAGACCGCTCTTCTGTGAACTTTGTCGTTATCCCTTCATCTTTTCTACTTGGCTTCCACTAAGACTTCAGCAGCACATTTTGGTCTAAGAGGACCTCATCAGGGAGGGCTGCTCACCTAGAGACCACACTCATCTCAACCAACATAAAGAAAAAGTGATTCAGCTTATCACATAATGCCGGTTTAAACACTTCAAGTGTGAAACCTTATCGGCTCTTATATTTTAATGTTTTGGTGCCAAGTTAATGAATGACCTGTGTGCCTTTTATCCACCCACTAGTCTGCTCCCCCACTGGGGGATAACCTAGTGTTAATTTTTGCCAGGTACAGCCTGCCTTCTCTGGCCTTGGGTCCTGTATGAATCCTGGTGTGTTGGCCACTGAGCAGCTTTTTTTGTTCTTCTTAACTGGCTACTCTCACAACCCATTTGGATTACACAAATGAAAGAATTCCTTCACATTATGCTTTCCGGCTTCCACCATTTCTTGCTATTCCCTTTCCCTTTAATGGAATATTTTTGGTGACCAAGAGACAGAAAGATTTTCCCTGTAGTTCTTGTGTAATTTTCCTTGGAGGCGCTGCTGATGGTGGAAGCCTGAGGCCAAACACATGGAGCTCTGAGCTCCATCTAGCATCAGTGTGACCCACTGTTCTTGGTCTATTACTTTCATGTCGGGCATCCTCTGCCTCAGTCTGACCCTACACTGTCTGTTAACAATGGCCAAGCAATGGAATGTTTCACCCCTTTCTTATGAGTTTGTGTGTTTCTGGGCACACAGAGGCACAATTCTCCAGGTGTTGTAGCCATCTCTAAGTTGCAGGGATAATTTCTAATAAATGAGTGTGAGATGGGACCTACAGGAAGAGAAAGGGGAATGAAAAAAGCTGTCTATAACCATGTGCTTCCCAGGCACCTCTCCGGACATAATATCTATATATTTGTCCCCTCTAATATATTGAATTTTCTCTGATACATTGATATTGTATATCCACAAATGAGGAGGTCAACTATCCATGACAGTGAGCAGTCATTTTCTAAGAGTCACTTTGTGACCTTAAGCACGAAGGACCTCCTTGGGCAACACTGAAGAAGCCAGACTGAGACAGTGATCAGGATGCTCCCATCTTTACAAGCATTGCTTAATCATGTTTGCCTGTGGCTCCCATGGCAGCTATTTCTCTGTTTACCATAAGCCTACAGCAGAACCATGAAGACAGACTTGGGGTCACTGACCACCTCTGTCTGCCTTTGTATTTCCTGGAGCCACGTTGAAGAGATTCTCCCCACACCTCTGCTTTAGCAATCCCTTGTTTCTTTGATTTGTATGTTAGGATGGCTGCTCCAGTCTAGATGTTTAACTTAGAAGTTCTGGTTACAAAATTCAGGGATGGTGGAATATGCCCTTCCCAATAGCATGCTTGGCAGTTAGTAGTAGTATAGTACAGGCAGATAGCTGGTGTGTTTTAGTCAGCGGTCTATAGAGGAACAGAACCAAAAGGATGTATATCTATCTATCTATCTATCTATCTTCTGTCTGCCTGTCTATATCTCAGGATTTATTAAATCAGCTTTAAAGTTGTAAGAATAGCTAAATTACACCTCAGAAACTAGTGGTAACTTAGTCCTTGAGGCTAAATGCCTCTACAGTTGGAATATTCCCACAATAAGTGTTCCTCACTGTGGGGAGACAAATTGTACTTACTCAGTGGGTTAGTGGTCACAAGTTGGCACTGGAAGTGTAGGAGGTTTCTGAGTCCCAGCTGGTCCCTTTCCACGCTGCAAGCTTGGAAAATCTGGTTTCTTCTATCTGCAAAGGAGCAGGCAGCAGCACCACAAACCAACTCCAATGCAAGAGGGAACCAAAGCCAGCAACAGGCTAGATCTTCCTGGACAGGACGTTTTTATCTGGGCTGCTACCAGAGGCTGCCTCCCACTTTCAGGGTGGGGCTTCCCACATCAATCAAGGTCAACAGGACACTTTGTTGAGTGATTCTCCTCTGTGACAAATTGACACTAAACCTAATCATAATTAGGTGTCTCCTGTGTCAAAACCAGGTGAATGAGGCATTTTTTTTTTTTTGGTGGGGGGAAGGCTACTCCTGAGCTTAAACAGAACATCCTGTCCTACACCTAAGGACCAGTCTAAACTTAAAAGAGGAGAGATATGATTAACTTAAAATGAAGCTAAAACATCTTGTAGGAGGGTGTCCCCATAAATATATGGGGAGAGTTTTCATTTGTCCTATGACATCTCACTTCATATCTTTAGTTATAGATAAATCTAACTGTGAAATATTTTTTAATACTGATGTTCAGAGCTTTTTTTGTTTTCAGGGTTAAGGTGGAGGCAAGCAGAGCGCTGCAAAGGTCATAAGTGAGACCTGCAGAGGGCTACAGCTGTGTTTCTGCTGGCTGGGAGACAGCAGGGAGGAGGGGCCGCTGGGTTTCAAGAGAGTGTAAGAGGGCTGGTTGCTATTTTAGGCTGCCCCCTTTTACGTGGTCCTAGCTTTGCTTCTCCTAAGGTCCTCTGAGGCAACAGGCTGCAAATTGAACAGATCTAGATATGATCAATTAGTGTGTCCCAGCAGGCATGGGTTCCCTGTGCATTGTCTAGGGTGTGACCAAGCAGGAGTTAAGGGGAATGTTTGAAGTCTGTGTAAAGGGTAGGCTTAGTCTATTGTGCCCTTGGGTGAATGACAGAGCTGTGATGGAGGGTTTGGGGAATATCTGATAAAGTGATAGACTCATTTACTCAGAGCCAGAAAAAAAATAGTTTTGACAGAGCCTTCTGGAAAGAATTTTAAGGCAGTCAAGAAAGAATTTGCCTGGAGTAAGTGGGAGCATATATGTCACCGAGACCCTTTCCACCAGGACAATTTTAAAAGCAGAAGCTCTGTGTCACAGATTTTTATATTTAGTTGTCTGAAGTTAGCTTCTAGGGTCTCCTTTAAAGGGAAATTGTAAGTGCTTAGTTGGTTTAGTACTCTGGTAGGGCTCTCTTGCAGCTTACATTGGCCGTTTTCTGGAAAGTAATGCTGACCCTGCACAGGAAAACTCCTTAGTAACCCATTGCATCTAACAACTACTGGATTAGTTAGTAAAACATAGCAAAAATCCCCTTTAAAATGGCTGAGACCAGTCATTTAAATGACTTTTCTATAGGTCTTTAGGTCCTCTGACTGAATGAGGTTAGTCTGGGAACCTCAGTAAGGGGCTGGTAGCTCCACTTTCATAATATCGTAACTGATTGGTATTGGCATAATTCTTTTCCTATAGGTTGTTCAAGACCAAATAGGTGGCTAATAATTAACCTTTTAAAATGCTAATTAGCCAAAGCTGGGTGGTGGGGGATAACCTATCAGTTGTCATCTTCAGGGATGAGTCAAAGTCAATTTCACATGAAAACTAGCCAGCACCCTTGCCTTGACTTTGTGCTTTTGTCTCTTGATTTCTAGTTTACTTAACCATCTGATAAAATTGGAATATTCTATATTATGAAATATTACGCTACTTCTTTGGGATATCAACCACTACCATCAACACTGAAGACTGCTTCCCACCATTCAGATCATCTTGAACTCCAAAGGATGTTACAGGCTAGCCTTTGATCTCTGGTGATGGTCATTTCCTCCCCTCTCTAAAATACTGCTGAACCTTCTAGGCCTTAGAGCCCTACAAACTTATGTGGATCAGCAATACCAGCTAGGACGCTGAAACCTATGCTCAGGTCTGAAGCATTTTCAGATAACAATTTTCATTCACATTCATTAACTTGACTTTGGTGATCTACAGGTGGAAATGTAGAAGTAAGTCTCCAAAAAAAAGCAAAATGCCTACATTTTAATCATCAATCCAAGACCATTAATAGAGCCTTACTCTTAGTTAACCATCAGATCTTACATAGACACCCAGAGGGAAAATTAGTACAGACAGGCAATAACTCCTGCAAATACAACAATTTATACATGAAATAATAAACACCAACAATAATAATTACAGCATAATAAGAAAAGGCAAAAAGTGAAGCTACATTAGTCAATTAATTTTAGGAATTCTAAGGAAATAGTGTGTTTGAGGTTATAGGCTAATCTTT
This sequence comes from Peromyscus maniculatus bairdii, assembly GCF_049852395.1. NCBI lineage: Eukaryota > Metazoa > Chordata > Mammalia > Rodentia > Cricetidae > Peromyscus > Peromyscus maniculatus. Next base: position 79,052,921 of record NC_134857.1, on the reverse strand, counting down.
GTGGATGGATAAATAATCAGAGCTAAGGGAGTGTTTTTGGTCATTCATGTGTACTGCTTAATAGGGATTCCTTCTTAGACTGTCAATTATGGGCCAGCTATGTTTAAGAAACCCCAAATAACAAGGATGTAGGGTAATTCAAGTTTCAAGTGGTCAAACCTAGGATGTATCTCCCAGATGAGCTGCTGGGATTCCTTCCAGTCCAAGAGCACAGTACATTTTTCTGATTAATTATCAGGCTTCGGCTCATTATGGGCCAAGTATATCCAAATAACCATTAAGACTCTAGTCAAGTAGAATCACTTAGCATAAATATTTGTCTCTTATCTTTGGATTCCAGATACTTTCATGTAGATAAATATGTAATGAGACCATTGCTATAGGTAGCAAGTTTTCAGCTTCCAACAAGCTGATTACCAGAGACACAGTCTAATAAATGAATATATAGGATAGCACATAAAAGTTACATTTGTAGTACAATGTAGGCTATAAAAGGACTAGCCAGAACAAGTTTTATCTAGGCGCTACAAAGATAGCATACTTACTATTTCTCATATCTACACAGTACAATAGACATATTTCAACAAGTTGTCTTGGCTTCTCATGTGCTCCTGATGTTTTTACTCTGGGACCTGCCTATCTGGGATCAGATCATTGATTAAGATTTTCATTGTTTTTGAATTCAGGTTGCCTTTCTGCTTTTAGTGGAATGATGTTCAGGAAAGACTAGGTTGTCGTGGGCTTGAGGTGACAGTTTGTTGTTCAGGGCACCAGAATGTATCCCCAGACATCTGTTGAAGTTGAGTACTGTCTGCAACTATAGACTCTGTCCAGGAATAAACACACCAAACAGGGTGTGAGTTGACTACAAAACAGTCATTCTGTAAATACCATATGTTATAAAAAAAAAAATAGAAGAGAGCCCAGGACTATGATGTACAATGAATCACTGTGGGAGAAAATAATGATAAAGAGGAAGGAAACAGAGGGGCTAGTGATTGGTATAAGGCTGTTATATGAGAGGTAAAGAGTGGAATGTGACCATGAAAGAATGGCAGCTACAAAGGAAAAGGGATGGGGTGGGATGTTCATGTCCCAGTTAGAAGTAGACTAAAAAGAATGAGGTCATAATATGCACTAAAATGATGTCAAAATGCTCATCTCTAATGAGGTCGCTGTCCAAAGGTTTTGCAACATAAAGTAACCTGTGTTCTTTGGGAGAGAAAAAATATAGATGACATCATGTGAGAAAGAGGAAACAAAACAAAACAAGAAGATGTGAACCATGAGAGACACAGGTGGCTTGCTATAATGATCATGTGTATCATACAAACAAGGAAGAACTGTGGGGGGCAACAAGAACTTGGTGGATACTGGGTGTAGGGTTCACAGTTGATTTCCTGGGCTGTCAGGGAAACTTGGGACAGGGTTCAAAACATGAGTAGGCTCTCCAACCTCAAATGTCGAAGAAGAGCTTGGGCCAGTGTAGCAGGAATCTTAAAAGTTCTTATTAAGGCTAAGATCAAAAACACCAATGACAACCAATGTTGGAGAGGATGTGGAGCAAAGGGAACACTCCTCCACTGTTGGTGGGAATGTAAACTTGTACAACCACTATGGAAATCAGTATGGCGGTTTCTCAGAAAATTAGGAATCAAACTACCTCAAGACCCAGCCATCCCACTCTTGGGCATATACCCAAAGAATGCTGATACATACCATAAAGATACATGCTCAGCTATGTTCATAGCAGCACTATTTGTAATAGCCAGAATCTGGAAACAACCTAGATGCCCATCAACGGAAGAATGGATGAAAAAAATGTGGTACATATACACAATGGAATACTACTCAGCAGAGAAAAACAATGAAAGCATGAAATTTGCAGGCAAATGGATGGAACTAGAAAAAATCATCCTGAGTGAGGTAACCCAAACCCAGAAAGACAGTTATGGTATGTACTCACTCATTGGTGGATTCTAGATATAAAATGAACAATCAGACCACAACCCATAGAACCATAGAGGCTATATATATAGCATGGAGGTCCCCAGGACGACTGTGGCATATAATAAATTTCAGTTTTACTCAGTTATTGAAAAAAAAAATATAGCCAAATGAATGGAAACACATGAACTATGAACCAAAGACTGAGGGGCTCCCAGCTGGATCAGGCCCTCTGAATAGGTGAGACAGTTGATTGGCTTGATCAGTTTGGGAGGCATCTAGGCAGTGGGACCAAGTCCTGTGCTCATTCCATGAGTTGGCTGTTTGAAACCAGGAACTTATGCAGGGACACTTGGCTCAGTCTGGGAGGAAGGGACTGGACCTCCCTGGACTGAGCCTACCAAGTCGATCACAGTCCTCGGGGGAGGACTTGTCCTGGAGGAGGTGGGAATGGAGGGTGGGCTGGGGGTAAGGGGAGGGCGTGGGAGGGGGGAGAATAGGGGAACCCATGGCTGATATGTAGAACTGAATGGTATTGTAAAATAAAAAATATATATCAAAAATAAAAAAATAAAATAAAAAAAAAAAAGTTCTTATTAATAAAATCAAACCCGAGGCCAGTTATTGGGGTCAATGCTGGTATATCAGAGAGACAGAACAAGCCACAGCTATCTCACCTCACCAGTTCCTCAGCTGGTCCTGTTTCCTCAGACTGGAAGCCTCTGAGTCCTCATCCAGAATGGGTCTCAGCTGAACTGTGTTGCTCCATAGCCTGAATGCTTAACCAGCCAAAATCTTCTAGTTTCTGGTCCTCACGCCTTATATATCTTTCTGCCTTCTACCACCACTCCCTGGGATTAAAGGCTGGCTTTCTGGGATTAAAGGTGTGTGTCACCATGCTTGGCTATTTCCAATGTGGCCTTGAACTCACAGAGATCCAGAGGGATTTCTATCTCTGGAATGCTAGGATTAAAGGTGTGAGTGCCACCATTCATTTTCTAGCCTTTGTATCTAGTGGCTGTCTGTTCTCTGACCCCAGATAAATTTATTAGAGTATACAATATTTTGGCGAACACAATACCACCACATTTCCTCTCTTTTTGTCTAAAATTAAAAAAGCTTATAACTAATACAAGAAAAACTATCTTCAATAAGTGTATGCAATATACAGTCAAGATTACATTCACAATGTCTAGTCCATTAACATTTGACAGATCCAGACAAAAAACTCCATTATATATATTAACAATGTCCAGTCCAGTAACATCTGATAAACTCAGACCAAAAAATTTTCATTACTTATCTTATTTAAAACAAGTAGTTCCTTTTTAAAAGTAGATTCCATAATCTCCCTTTTTATCTTATCATATCCATATTTTCTCTTTTTTCTTTTCATAATAGATTCATTAGTCTACCTTTTGTCATTTTTATATCTTCCCCTTTTTCTTCAGTGTAGATTCAATGATCCACCTATTTATCCTATTATTTCTTTATCTTTTTTCTCAGAGTAGATTCGATGATCTATCTCATATCTATATTCTCTTTTTCTTTTTGCTTTCTAGGGGTGAAGATATCTTTAGGGAATCTTGAAAAGAAAATTTTGGGGTTAATCATCAAGTCCTGTATCGTTTGTCCAGTCTCTGGATAATAGGAAAGTTCAGGGCTTGTTTCAAGTCCTTGTTTGAGTAGTCTGTCAGGCTGGATCATCTCAATTAGTCCTCTCGAAATTGTTCTTACCAGTTTGTAGTCCAAAGTCGATTTTTTCCATGGTGTTAATCGGATTAATGGCTTTATCATAGTCCATGTGTAATCATCATTGTAGGATCCTGTCATCTTTTTGAAGATTTCAAAGTCACTGTTAGGCATGGTCATGGTTTCCAGGAACCTTTTTTTTTTTTTTTTCCATCCTCTGTGGTTTGGAGCAATCATAGTCTGATAAATGTCTGTCTCTCGGAACCATGAACATTCTTCCCTAGAACAGAAAATCTTCACAACAATTTCTCCCCACCATTTGTCATGCCAAACTTTTCCAAACTGACCTTTGCCAATGCTTTCTTGTAACACGATGGTCCTGGCAATTCTTCTCTGAATCAGCAGCAGTAAACCCTTCGTCCCTGGTAGCAGCATCACCGCAGTCACCAACATGATGAGAAGGAGCTGGCAACGTGGAGCAGTAGCCACTGCTTCCATGGTCCCACTACTGTTTGTGGTTCAGTCCGGGCCAAAACTTCTCCCAAGCCTCCTAGGCCGGCCTCAAACTCAGGATCCTACTGCCTCTGTCTCCTTCAGCAAATCCTGCCGGTGTGTGCCACCACAACCACCTGAGTGTAGCTTGGGCCTGAGCTGGGGCTCACAAGGCCACAGGCAAACAGCTTTTTCATGAATTCGTAACACGAATGCTGGGCGCCAGATGTAGCAGGAATCTTAAAAGTTCTTATTAATAAAATCAAACCCGAGGCCAGTTATTGGGGTCAATGCTGGTATATCAGAGAGACAGAACAAGCCACAGCTATCTCACCTCACCAGTTCCTCAGCTGGTCCTGTTTCCTCAGACTGGAAGCCTTTGAGTCCTCATCCAGAATGGGTCTCAGCTGAACTGTGTTGCTCCATAGCCTGAATGCTTAACCAGCCAAAATCTTCTAGTTTCTGGTCCTCACGCCTTATATATCTTTCTGCCTTCTACCACCACTCCCTGGGATTAAAGGCTGGCTTTCTGGGATTAAAAGTGTGTGTCACCATGCTTGGCTATTTCCAATGTGGCCTTGAACTCACAGAGATCCAGAGGGATTTCTATCTCTGGAATGCTAAGATTAAAGGTGTGAGTGCCACCATTCATTTTTCTAGCCTTTGTATCTAGTGGCTGTCTGTTCTCTGACCCCAGATAAATTTATTAGAGTATACAATATTTTGGCGAACACAATACCACCACAGGCCAGAGCCTGGGTAGAAACACCTACTTTAAACAATGGATCTAATTTCTCTTTTTCTTACTTGATAGTTCCTTTTTGTCCTACCAAAATTTAGAAAAAATTATCTTTATAATATGTTTGTGTTCATGTGGATACACTTGTGTGTGTATGTGCTTGTGGAAGACAGAAGTTGGCCCGTGGTAGTCCTCAATGATGTCTGTCCTGTTTTTGAGATAGGATCTCTCATTAGGTCTGGAGGTCTCTGACTACGTCAGTCTGGTTGACTTACAGGTCACAGGGATCTCCCAGATTTGGAACCTCTTTCAGATGTTCATCACATGTCAGATAGAGTGCTAGATTATTAGTGTAACCATTCTAGTATTTGGCCATGAGCTAAACTATCTCATTTGACAATCTTCAAATGCATATAAAGACATTTCATCTAACCCCACAGAGAAATGTGAATAGTTCATTGTTTCTAAAATGTTGAGTTTTAGTCCATTTGAAAATTCAAGTATACTAGCTTTGCAGAACAAAGAAAATGTGAGACAGAGACTATTAAAATCTTTTGAATTCTTCTTCTTGTCTTCTGTGCCAATGAACATTTAAAAAGTTTTCCATATTTAATAGAAGGGAATATGATAACTGGGGAAGAAGTCAACCAAGAGAGAAATCTCTCCTGCTTCATTGTCTCCTTGAATATCTGTTGGTTTTTTAAAACTCAGAAGAGTTTTTCTCAGAAAGAAATTAATTAAAATTTGATCTTAAAGCAATTTAATCATACTATCTGGGATGTGAAATAAAGATTTAGGTTTAAACCTTTTATCTGTAATGTGAGGAAAACTGCCATCACTAGGTTTCTAAGCAAAATAGCCAATATAGACAACACTGTGTTGGTTTAGATAACTGACTTGTAAAGCACAGCAAGTGTGTTCCTTGTGTTGTGCTTGGAGGGCTGGAGATGATAACATGTCAGGTCAGTGATGGGGGGCATTTTAACACACCCACATAATGTCTATTCCCAGTTGCAAAGAATAAATAACATTGAAGGCCTAACATCTGTGTTTGTGTAACACATGTCCTTGTTATGACCAGTTGAACAGAAGGAGATACAGGAGGGGAAAAAAAAACACCAAAAAGCACCACAATCTTATGTTCTAAATCTCATCTAGAATTGGGGAGAAAAATGTCTTGCCCTGAATTCTGTGCTGGCAGTTTGTCAAAATGCTTGATGACCTGGATGGGCAGTTGGGTTTAAAGGAGTGAGCAGGGGCTCTCTCCTGCTCAGTGCCTGCCAAGAGAGCGAAATGTTTCTCTCTTGCTGGGGTTTGGCCTTGTCCCTCCCTGCTTTTGTTGCTCCCAGGCTTTCCAGATGTGCCACCTGCAGGATTCCCTGTGTTCCCAACTTTCTTTCCTAATAAATTGTATTTCAAAGGAAAGCCCAAGAATCTGTGGTGGAAACACTGAAAACTTGTCCTCTGTATCTTAAATATTCAATACTTAAAATTACAGGCAAAATATGTTATTCAGTCTAGGCTTTCTTAATTATCTTCTTGAAAAATGTACTATTTTAAGTAAATATTTAAGAACTGTATGCCTGCATGCAATGTATTTTGATCACATTCACCTCCACTCTTGCACCCAACTCCTCCAGGATCTAAGCCCCTACTCCCCACTCCTTTCCAATGTCATGTTCTTAGAGAAAAAAAAAAGCCCACAGAGTCAATTTGTGCTACCCATATATCTATGGGTGTTACAACATCCACTGAAGCATGGTCAACCTGCTGGGGACCACATTCCTAAAGAAAACTGACTTTCTTTTTCCTAGCAGTCATCAGCTGTCAATAGCTTCCTAGCTAGGTATCGGGGACTATGGGGGTCCAGCCCCTATAATCCTCTCCCAGGGTCCGGGAAGGAACTACAACCAGCTGATAATTAATCATTGATGAAAAAAATGAATCTATGTACATGAAACTTCTTAGTTCATACACTTTATTATTTTGTGATAGTTCTCTCTCTACACAGTTTCTATTCTGCGCTCATGCCTAGCTCCTTTCTTGCCTCATTTCTCTCTATATTTATCTACTGTCCCCTCTAGGTTCTATCTTAATTCCTTCATCTAGTTCTGTCCCTTCTAGGTTTTCATCTATCTAGTTCTTTCCCCTATCAGCTCCTCTCCCATCTCCTTCTCTCTCTCTCTCTCATCTGGGTCTTCCTCATCTTTCATCTCGTTCCTCTAGTCCTCTCTTCTAGCCCTTCAATCTAGTTCTTCCCCATCTCAGTTTGTTCCTCTCAAGTTCTTACCTGTCTAGGTCTTCCATTCTCTTTTCTCTTCTCCCCCTTTGCCCTGGAAGTCCCGGTGTATAAAGGGAGGGTCCCAGCTAAATTGTGTAAAGCTATTACTTAATGTCCACCTCTCCTAGGCGGTGTCTCCTAGTGGAATTTAAGTCAGGAGACTTGCAGGTGGGCTGTTATCATTGTTAGTCCTCAGAAGTTGGGCACCTACCTGGGTGGTGTCTCCTTGTGGAATTTAAGTCAGGAGATTTGCAGATGGGCTGTTATTGTTATCCTCGGAAGTTGGGCACCCACCTGGGTGGTGTTTTCTGTAGTCCTTGAAAGTAGCTAAGGGAGATAATCTGATTCCAGAGAAAGCCTTTCCCGAGGCAGTTCTCCAAATACCTGGAAAGTGTATGTCCACACTGTTAGCTCTTCTTAGGAGAAAGTCAATTGGGAAAACTATGAAGGCACACATGATTTTCATAACAGAATATAGCTGATATATAACAAGCCAAATAACACCAAAAACTCCTTGGGATTTGGCTTCCTCTGGAGGAATTCCCTGATCCCTCCAGGTAGTGACTTTGCCATAACCAGCTGAGTTCTTATGGTATATTCCTGCGGCCTGCAGCAGCTAAGGGTTGAGGGCTCTGAGCCCTTCCCCATTCCAAGATGTAATGATAACTGACTTAACGTTGTTAGGTTTGTGGAAGCCACCACAGCAGGTATGACTTCATCATTACAATAGTCCTGTCACATCCAGAACACAGTTTGACTTGGTGACTTACTGACCTATGGCTCTTACAATCTTTCTGTGACTTCTTTCAGCATTCTTTGTGGCTTGGGGAGATGGCCTCTGCATCAGCTCCTGCCTTTCTGTCCCTTCCCTGTGAAGAGTTTCTGTCCTGAAATCCATTGAGGGTGAACAGTGATTTGGAAGTACAAGCCTAATAAACCCTTTCCTCCCAAACTTTCTTTTGGTCACGATGTTTCATTACAACAATAGAAACCCTAAGCTAGTGTGTGATATAGATGATCCACTTACTGCTGAGAATTCTAAAGATACTCATCTTCTGTACTTTGGCCAGTTGAGAATTTCTGTTTTGTTGTCCACTGCACAAAAATACTTCCCTGATGAGGACTGAGGGCTGCACTCATCCATGGGTATAGGGATATATATTTAGAGAGCAGTTTGATATTATGTCCACCTAATAAAGTAATAGTAGTAGGTTCTCCCCAAAACTATGAGCTGCAGAACAATGGTTCTTAGTCAAGTCTCCAGAACTAGGAATGCATTTCCTCCTGTGGAGTGGTCCTTATATCTAAGGAGAAAGTTGTCGGTTACTCCCATAATATTTGTTTCACTATTGCATCCATGGACCCATCTTTCCAGGCTGGTTATTATTGTAGCTAGCAGCATTCACAACTGTATAAGAATGTCGGTATTTTCTTTCCCCCTGTAGTCTTCATGACACCTTATGAAAGCTAGCCAGCTGGGAGGAAGCTTCCAGGATAGTGCCAGCTTAATTTCCATGTCCTGTGACCAAAGTGTGTGGTGTATTCAGCAATAGTGTCTTACCATAAGTTATGTTGGGAAACCAAGAGCAATGGCAATAGCCTGTATAATTTTGGGAGTCATTGGGATGGCACGAATCATCCCAATGGTCAGGTGGAGTTTCCCACAGATGGTGCTAGGCTTTTTCTTTGGCATTCTGTGTTTCCTATAAGGAACAGCATTATCCTGAGATGAACAACAAACTCTCCCTCCCTCTCTCTCTCTCTCTCTCTCTCTCTCTCTCTCTATATATATATATATATATATATATATATATATATATATATATATATATATGTGATTTGTTTATATATAAACAAATCAGATCGTTTCCATATGGCTTTACCAAGTATCTTAGTACTTATTATCCCTTTCTCAGATCTTCTGTTCTACCATCCTAATTTCCTTCACACTTAAATCTTCCACTTCATTATATTCTTTCCCTTTTCATATTACCTGTTTTCTACCAATCACACCCCACATACTTAATATCTTTCTTTCTACCTCTGGCCTGAAGTGTTACTCCAAGTTACACACACAAATCTAAAGATTTAGTGCTGAATGCTACACCTGCAGAATTTGTCTTTATGGATTTGGGTTACCACATGCAATGTAATTTTTCCAGTTTTCTTAACATCATTAACTAAACTATTTATAAGAGATGTAAGCCTTGTTATAACAGATACTCAAAACTGTCTGTGTTTAAATGGGAAGAGCAATCTTCCCATTTGGATCCACGAGACAACTGGATGCTGAGTGTGACCAGACATTTTGTTTCAGTGCTACTTTAATCTTTTTGACTTTTAGGTTACCAAATTATTGTCCCAGTACAGTATAAAAGTGACAATAGTGGCCGTAGAGATGACTCAGCAGATATGAGCACTCAGTGCTCTGGCAGAGGACCCAAATTTCCAGCATGCACATGGCAGCTCACAACTGGGGGAGGCATGGAGGTCCTCGTGCTCACAGATAAACACTAAGGGAACTCTAAATGTCTAACACAAAGGCTTGTCACTTCAAAGAGAGAGTTGTATAATCTGTTTTCTGCATGAAGGTTGGGAGAGGATGTGCTTAATAGCCTAGTTGACCTTTATGCTATCTGTGTCTGAGACCACACCAAATCCTCCCCCAGAGCCTTATCGTGAGCTTGTCAACCTATCTTTTGGAAGATGCCACATGTAATCAATCTATGGAACCTATCTTCATGGCAGGTGTCATATGTACTTTACAAGGAGTTTTGATGTAGTCTTGTCTCTTGTTTTATTGGGCACACTGGTTGAGTTACTTATCACTAGGAAGTTTTCTACCAAATTGTGCTGTGCTTGAATATGCCAAAGGAGATACTACAAGTTATGCTACAGAAATAGAGTATACAATTAGAGAATGCTTAACAACAGGTTGCAACACTTCAAAGAAATAAGCAAATCCATGGAGACATTTAGGTCTTCTCACTGCTTTTGTTTTTTATAAACCTGTGTGCTTTGACATCAGGTGATTATCAATTTAAAATTTTACATTTTTATTGAGTTGATACCTTGATTGTTACATAGTGACATTTTTATTTCTTCTTAGAAGTTTTATATCAATGTCTGTATCTCTTATACCAGTGCAGGGATCTCTACTACTTTTGCAGCTGAATTCTTTGTTCTGTTCAGACTTGTTTCCTTGCAGCCTCAGGATTATGCAGGTTCCTACTATGGCCCTTTGTAGGCTCCAGTGGATCTACCTGGATCACTTTCCTTATCTCTTACAACTGTGGAATTCCACTCATCTACCACCATACAGTCCAATGCCAAAGGCCTTTCAGCCTTTGTCCAGATAGGATATTGCCCTCATACCTCATGACCTTTCTCAAGCATTATACACCTTCCTGTCTACAGCCACGACCAGATCTCATGTTTTATCTCCTAACTATACCAGGAATTAGGAGCAGAGATGCAACTGGAGGCCAGAGGTCATGATCAGCCACATATGGGTTTTCTTAGTTTATACAATTAACATTGCCAACCAATTGACTCTTTTTTAAAAAATAATCTTCAGCCAATTGAAAATGTGTAGAAGGTTGAAGTATGGGAAAATTCATTCTTGCGACAAAGTACCATTAAAGAATAGATATGTCACCAAATTGTCAAGAATGATGATTCCACACTCACCCTCTTCCGTGAGCTGTTCTCTGCTTCCCAAAGCTCACGCTCCAGTATTTGGAGATCAAAGATCAAGCATTTACTGCTTTTGGTATTTGCCATGCTCTTGCAGATGGCCTCTTAAACAGACCATGCACTGGACACTCTGCTGTGTCACCAGAGGGCACCCTTCTTAGTGCCTAGCTCTGTCCTGTGCTCAGGACACCCACCGTTTTTCTGAAAACCTAGCTTAAGTGGTGTCCAGCCTCTATACTCACCTTGCCCTCCTCCTTCCCCATGTGCACACTCCTCCTTCTCACAAACTCCCCTGCTGTCCTCCCTGTATAGACCCACCTGACTCGTTTCTGAAGCTTTACTGGACACCTTCTGTTCTACTCCATTCTCTTCCGACATTTGTACATCACACTTAAACCCATGGGTGAGCACTTCCCTCTGCTTCCCTTATTCCTTGACCACAGTGTTAGTTATTTAGCTGCGTTGTGTTCTTACCCTGCAAGGAAGTGTCACGAAACACGACAGAATCCGCTTATAAGAGTTTATTAGAGTTAAAGGGACAGAGAGTGCTCAGGCCTGTGGGAGAGACATGTGCGTGGAGAAGAAGGGGAGAGAGAAGAGAGAGAACTGGGAATATGGCACTCTGCCTTAAAACCGGCTGGGGGCGTGGCCAGGTCGTCACTACTCCATGCATGTGCGTAGATCACATGGTCACGTTGCGTGCTTACATGGCCATGTAGCGTCACGGATCCTGGTTACGCGAGACGCCTTGACCCGGAAATGGCTATCTTGACCTGGAACTGGCTAGGCGGAGGTGTCCAGGTCCGCCGGGTATCCTGGTTACGAGAGACGCCCTGACCCGGAAATGACTATCCTGACTGGAATTGGCTAGGCGGAAGTGTCCGCCTGGTATATGCAACCGTGGGGGGGGGGGGGCGTGTTGTGAACCCTTCATTCCCGACTCTTTCCTTTTTAAAAAAAGAAAAAAAAATTGTGGTTGACTGGGTATGGGGGCGACGTTTCTCTCAAAGACTGCTTCCAGCTGAATAGTGGGCATTGGTTGGCTCTTGGGGGGTGAGGGGTATCTTGTGAAGTCCTGGGGTGATGGTGGACATCCTGGAATGATGTTCTGCCATCCCCTCGTTCTGCAGCTGTCCATCCGTGCTGTGGTTGGGGACCTCCTGTGCTGTGGCTGGGGACTTTCTGTTTAACAAGATACTGTTGACATAGAAAGAGCTTAGAGAGAAAGAATCATTATTATTTTATTTTGGAGTTGGCATTTGTCTGAGGTAGATCTGGCCTGCCCAGATAGAGGCATGTGACATTCACCTGAGGTAGATCTGGTCTTAGTACTCTGCTTAATTTCTATCTGAGACAAGCCTTATTAGAGGTAGTTCATTTAAGGCACCTGTTTTCCTTGGGCAAGCCTTGCTGGAGGTAGTTCATTTAAGGTACCTGTTTCCCTTATTAGGTTAGCACTTAGGAAACAGGTGATTGGTTGCTGAGTATTGAACAATGATAGATTGTTGTATTAAATTATTCCTTACCGCCTGAATATTTTTGATGGTCCTTTTTGCCTCCGGCTCTGTGTGGCCCTGGTTGGGAAAGGGAGGGGTGATACCTTATTCCTCTGGAATTGGTGACAAGGCAGTGGATCCTGATGTCCTCTGGAGCTTGAGAGTGAGAGGCCCTGTTTGTTTCACTGTATATGAAGAGAGATTTTTCTGGGATGGAGGTGAGATAAAAGGTTTTAGGTGAGACAGATGGACCCAGTGAGGAAAGCCCTCGAGTTTAGCAGCTGTGGGGGTTACAAGAATTACCTTGAATGGTCCTTGCCACTTAGGGAGAAGGGGTAAAAGGCGCTGACCTGGAAGAAAGAGAAGAACCTGATCCCCAATGTGTATTGGAGATGGGCAAGGATTGTCACACGGCTGAGGCAGTGAACAGTCCGCAAAGCTCCATAGAATAGACCCTAGGTGACATAAAAGAGGAGTTAACAGGCTATCTGGAACAGTTGGAGGCTTGGAAAAAAGACCTGGTGTTAGAACTGGCCTTCCATACATTAGTTCAAATGGAGAGATTGAAAGAGGCTTTTTAGGAAGAGCCCTGAGCCTGAGGAGAGCTAGAGGCAATAATCTTACTCAGTCGAGATGAAGTTCCTGTGACATCTTGGTAAGAATAGTTTTTAAAGACCGGTTGGTATGCTCCACCTTAGCTAGGAGATCCCTCCCCATTAAAGGTACAGGGCAACTTGGCACCACTAAGAATGTGTGTGTTAGAGGGATGCCTCTGAAAATACAATTAAGTGGGCCGGGCGGTGGTGGCGCACGCCTTTAATCCCAGCACTCGGGAGGCAGAGCCAGGCGGATCTCTGTGAGTTCGAGGCCAGCCTGGGCTACCAAGTGAGCTCCAGGAAAGGCGCAAAGCTACACAGAGAAACCCTGTCTCGAAAAACCAAAAAAAAAAAAAAAATACAATTAAGTGGTGGTGTCTGATGAGGCAGGTAAGGCTGTCCTCTGTACCCGACAATAAAGGAGGTGGCATCCCAAAACTCCCAGGACTGAGTCAATGGCTCTGGTGTCCAGAAGGAAAGAAACGGATCGCTTCCCTGCTGCGTTCTGGGTTCCCTGCCATGTCTGTAGCCAAGCCTAGGTCTGTTGGAGGTCTTAGCTTGATGTACCCATGCTTCTTGGTGCCTGGGGGCAGTCAGCTGACTCTTTGTCTTTCTAGGCGGCACTTTTAACAAGGCTGTTGATGGCCTGGCAGGGCATTCGGTAGCCCGTGGCCTTTTCCTCATTTAAAACAGGGACCCAACAGCTTTTGGAAGTCAGCGAGTGCCAGCACTTGGCAATTTTGTTTTCGGGCTTTTATCTCTTTCCTGGCACACCTTAAATGCCACAGATGACTCTTTTGCCTGTGGGGTCAGGAGCCTTGCTCTCCAGATGCTTAAGTTTTAGTCGGGGAGGTCTGGGGAACAAGAGATAGATTTTCTTCCTTATCCTGAACTATTTACTGGTTTTAGGGCAGCCTTACAGAGGCCTGTCAGAAGACAGGTAATAAACCTATCTCTGGCTAGACAGCCACTCTGGGTGTTGTAGTCCCAGTGTGGTTCTCGATTAGGAACTGCTTCAGCTCCTGGGGGGTGTGAAAGGTTAGTTTGATGAATTTCGTCTGCATGAGTCCTAGCCTGCTCCCATACCCACCTGAGCTCCTCAGGAAGTCATGAAAGGTGAGACTATAAGATTGAGTTATATATTGAAACTGTTTAATAAAGGAAGCAGAATTAGACGTATAAGAAACCAGCTTACTTTCTATCTGAGAGAGTTCTGTTAGAGAGAGAGGATGGAACATGAATTTTAATCATTGGTTCCTTAGCAAGATCTAGAGTCAGAGATTCTGGAGTCAGAGGATCCTCTGGTTTACGTATAGCTAGGAGCATATGAGCAGGAGAAAAGGAAACGAGAAGAGACAGTTTAGCATTGAGAAAGAAGAAAGCAACTCTTTCCATTTGCCTGAACGCTGAGTGATTGGATAGCTCCCGCAAAATACCGGGATCCAAGGAGCTGCTAGGTGGCCATTTTTTGTTATTCTCTAAAGCATACTTTGGCCACTTTTTGAACATAGACGAGTTAGCTTAGAAATCTTTATGTAAGGCATTAAACTGAGAGGTTTTAAAGCTTCAACAAGACAGCCTAATGGAGAGGAAGGACTAACAGGGTTGGAAGCCTTGTTTCCCATGTCTGCAGCAGAGGCAGAAAAATAATAAAAAAAATAAAAAATAAACATGATCCGGAGCCAAGGCCCCAGGCGTCCCCAAGGCCAAGGACAGATACCGGGTGCTGACTGCTCCTTGACTTGTCAGCCACAGAAGCAGGTCCCCCTCCACGGTGAGGAAAGGATTCCCCAGGAATCCAGACAACGTTTGCCCCTTCGTCAAGGAGATGGACGTGCCGGCCTCACGTGGCTCCCAGGACGCACCAACGGTGGTGGCCCTAACGCGAGAAATATCTCAGGCTGCAGACATGGGCGACGGCTAGAAAAGTTAGGCCTGCGATAGGGGCCGACCGTAGCCAATGAAGACCGTGGTCAGGGGTTCCCCTGGTCTCAAGAATACGTGTGAGGCGCCGGACGATCAACGGTCGTCCCCACAGATTCAGGAAACCGTTTACGCTGGCTGAAAAATAGGGTAATTCACCAATCAAAGAAAGCGGTGTTGGATGCAATTTGGATGCGGTTCAGGCAAATGGAGAGCGGTCTGTCGCATACGGAGCAGATTCCCCGGTTCATGGGTTTCCAGGCGCAGGGCACCTGGAAGCACCTGCTGGGTTTCCTGGTATATGCGACCGTGGGGGCGTGTTGTGAACCCTTCACACAGCCTGCAGAATCCAGAGGAAAAGGGAAGGAGGCTCACAAGCTGGAGCTGCTGCCATTTTCCTGTGTCTTTGCTGCCCCTTGTGGTGTTTCACTTGCACTGCAAAGGGTCGTGTGCAGTGTTTACCTCTATCTAACCTAAGTAGCATGCTTCACTGCTGTCTGCACTGACCTGACAACTGCTGGTTAATCGTTAGTTAATACTTGTGTTCTCATTTACATTACTACACATTTCCTGACTGGTTTCCTCTGCTCAGAGAATATTGAAAGTAAAGGGGAGAAATGGAAGGAAATAAAGCAGTACAATGTCAGAAGAGGACCTGTGGAAGTGGGATGGAGAAATGGAAGATACAAGGAGTGAAAATTAAATAAATAGGAGGAAACCTCTTTCAGATTCAAGGCTGAGTAGAAACACAAGTTTGGATGAGTCTGTTCTGTTCCTTTTAACCTTCCAGGAATTCAGGTTTGTCTTTATTGTGTAAATGTTAAGGTAGAAATATGGGGTTATTAGTGACTAAAATACCTGTCCCAAATATATCCAGGTGTATTCTAGAGTCTTCCACAACACTGACTTTGGAGGTGGTGGCTGAGAGTTTCTCCCTCTCCTGCCTCTCTCTCCAGGGCCATTAGTTAAGGAGTACACAGTCTCACAGATACCCCTCAAAGTTCTGGGGAGCCTTGTGTGTACGTCTAGGTAGGCAGAAAGGAGGCCAGGAGAGCTGGAGCTCTGTCAGTGAGGAACAGCCTACTCTTCAGAGCTGCTGCCTCTATGAAAAGCAAGTGCAGGCTACACGGTTTACAGGGAAGATTACGTGTTTCTCCACAGTCTCTGCTGAAGTGAACTTTCCATCATCCCATTGGGGGTGGATAGGAAGATCTCTCATACATGACATGGGATTGGGATCCCTGTCTGGAAGGTATGAAATGAGGTAATCTATGTCAATCATGTAGTTAGTGCCCACATGGTTGGTTAAGCCCATGCTCAAATTGCACTTCCTGTGAGAAAATGCCATTTCCAGGTTCCATTTGTGATCTGGAATTGCCAAGCCTGGCTATGGAGGGAAGTCATAACAATTCCCAATAATAGAAAGATGCTTTCTCCAGGTAAGGCATTGCAATATTTATTGCTATTTCTGTTGACCTTCATTAAGCAAGGGTTTTTTTTTCCAAAGGCAGGATATGATCTAGGGCTTGAGAGTGGAAAGAAAACCAATCCTGCACTCCAAGTGAAGGGAAATTGTAATTGCGGAACACTTTATTCACAGCAGCTGAGACAGAGCAGCCCCTGTGTCTGTGGGCAGGTGATGAGGAAAAAAAGCCTGTGTCAGGGACAGTGACTGTCAAAGCATCTAGTGACTTCAGGAAGACACCAAGTTGGTCTCTGTGTCAAAGGGAGGAGGCAGGACCTGGGTTTTGCCTCTGTCCTTCTGGAGGACCTGACAACTACCAACTGACAGCACCTAGGGCCATGTCCCTGCCATGGTCACATCACTGAGTCTTTGTGTTCAGTGTCCCCTTGTGCTGCTCCACTAGTGACCCGATCCACTGAGAAGTTTTCTGTCTGGCTTCCTCCCAGCTGACAGGTGGCTCATAGCCTAGATCTCGATGAGCTTTCTTGTAGGAGAAGGTGAACACACTATTTGACAGTGTGACCAAGTGGCGGTTAAATGGAGGCCGGAAGTTGTAGATTGGACGCAGCAGGAAGCTCACAGTTTCCAGCAGGAAGGCAAGCCAGTAGAGCAGGGGCAGAGGAAGGCTCCAACTGGAACCAAGGTGGAGGCCCCAGTCCTTGCTCACAGCAAAGTTTAAATCATCATAGCTTTGGTGAGGGGTGTCATCTGAGATGTAGTAGAACTGACCTTGGATGCTTGGTGACTTCTTGGGGTCTCGTAGGGCTCTGGCAGCCAGAATGTGTGCCCAGGCCACATTACCCACATATACTGGGTTAACTGAAGAAAATTTCCCAAAAACATCAAGAATACCATTATTATTGAGCGCCCTGACCATTATAACATAAATGAATGGACTTTTTTCCCCATAGATATACATAGGTCTCAAGGCACAAGTATGCAAAATGCCACCATTTTTCAGGCTGCACCCATTGGCAGCCAGCACCACCCTCTCACCCATCTTTTTGCTGTATGAGTATGGATCACACCATGAATTTTCATGCTGTTCTTCCTCATGGCCATTCAGAACTATCTCCTTGTAGGAGTTGGGCCCTGCAACATCAATTGAGCTGGTGTAGATGAAGGCTGGCACACTAGCCTGGACACAGGCCTCTAACAGGTTCTGGGTACCTAGTCACAGACAACATATAGTCAGTCTCAGGAAATAAACTCAGAAATCCACATGATTCCTGTTCATTTCCACCCTAATCCCAGCTCTATGGTGCATTCTTTTCTGTTCCTGGAGCAGACCAACCGTGGCATGGGCACATGGGCAATAA
Source organism: Peromyscus maniculatus bairdii (assembly GCF_049852395.1). Lineage (NCBI taxonomy): Eukaryota > Metazoa > Chordata > Mammalia > Rodentia > Cricetidae > Peromyscus > Peromyscus maniculatus. The sequence goes on along the minus strand of NC_134857.1, from coordinate 79,035,275 downwards.
CAAAGTACAGGGGGGACATCTGCCATCTGGGAGCCAAGGGTTCTAGAATTTCAGCCTTTACAGATCTTTTTATTTCTGTATGTGACCTTTGATTCTGGGGGAGAAGAATGGCATCCTATAGTTGTACTTTGGCAACATAACTTTAAGAATGTGTTTTTGCTGTTCATATAATCTCACTATTTTCTACTGAGCCTAGTAGAAAACTGAAAAAGAATGTGTGCCTCGGACTGGTTCTTCCTGTAATGGCAGAATACTGCAGACAATGCAGACTGAAGATCCTGGAGGAGAGGAGAGGGCATCCTCCCTCGAGGAAAGAAGGAATGTCCTGTGCAGGAGTTACTATTATTATAATTCATTCATTTGTTAACATTAGAAGGCACTCTGCAACTGGATTTCCTAGAGAAACGACTTCATTATCTGAAGTTAAATATATTTGCCAATTAAATTTGGGTTTTGATTACCAGTAGGGGGTTGGATAACCATCACTGTGAAACATTTTCTCAATCTGTGACCATGATTCACTAAAAAGTACCTTAACCGCTATCCCTGTCACTTCCCATCTCCTGTTGCTGGGAAACCAACAGGTAACTGCCACAGTTGAGAGCTGGGCAAGGAACACCAGAGACTTTTGTCACCTTCCTGCAGGTATGTGTGTGCCACTTCAGGGAGATGGATTAAAAACTAGAAAGGATGTTTTTGACATATTCCTGACTTCTAAATCAAATATTTTTTCTTTTGTAAAGGAGTCTTGGAGTGTCCACATTGAAAGTCAACATAAAGAACACATAGGGCAGCTTTGCAGAGGGTGTAATGGTGATACAGAGATTGATCCTTGGAGCTCGGGGTGAGGATATTACATAGAAACCCCATGCAAACTTACCTGTTTCACTCTAACTTATATTAAAAAGCCATAATGCAGACAGGGCCACCAATTAAAGGGAATCCCCTTCTTCCTCCAGAGGAGATCCACAGTGGCCTGAGAAGCTATTGCTAAAGACAAGGGAAATAGTGACTCCTAAAAAACTAGAGTGGGCAGGGAAGTGCTGGGTCATTCTTCCCTGCAGACATCTGTGGGGGAGCTTTGCCATGGTCTGTGCAGATGGGCAGAGTGGCTCTCACAGGAGGAAAATACCACATGCTGTGCTGGCTAGCACCTGTCAGGTCTGGATCTGGCCTGGAAGTAGGGCAGTGGGTAGATGGAAAATGAGGATTTGGAGTTGGAGTCCAATTGCACTGGCATGGAGATGGACAGCTTTTCTAGCGGTTGAGGGGACAGGAGTGGACTTTAAATCTCCATTCTCTTAATGCCTTGGGCATTCTGATTACGTCCTTCCCCTCTTACTGTTTTCCTCACTGGAACTGTTGAGACTAGGGCCAGGAGGGGTGTCAAATCGGTAAGAGCACTGTTTGCTTGCTTTTCCAGAGAATCTGAGTGTGACTCCAGTACCCACGTGGCTGCTCACAACCGTCTGTAACTCCATTTCTTGGGGATCTAATGCATTTTTCTCACCCCATGGGCAGCAAGCATGCAAACGGTGCTCAGACATGCACGCAGGCAGAAACCAAAAATAAAATGAAAATGTAAAGACATACTGAGACTAACAGCTGTGTGCTCTGCTCTCTGAGAGAGTTGAGCAAGCACAGCAGATGTTCCAAAGTAGAATTCCCTTCCTCAAACCTGTTTTTCTGTTTTCATCTTTCCACCTGTTCCATATCTTCCTGAGACACTGTACCTTTCAGGTTGACATCCACCATGGTCTGTCTGGCAATGGCACCTGAGACATCAATGACAGCAGCGGTGTGGATGACAACAGAGATGCCCTGGCAGGCTCTCCTCAGGCACTGGGCATCCAGAATGTCTCCCTCCAGCATTGTCACCTTGGCTTTTGTCTGCAGCTCTGAGGAACACAAAGCAGGTCACTGGGAAGCTTTCTGCACAGGTAGGAAGTTTCCAGACACAGTATCAGTGACCTAGGCCTCCAAGGGCAGCCAGAGTGGGGAGAACCTGGGGAGGAGGGCTTTCTACTGAAGGAACAATAAATGCTCAACAGTCAGAATGTATCATTTGTAGGGAAGGAGGAAGCATCTGTGTCCACCCCTCCCTTTGTAGAAAATGAATCTGAGCAGTGAGATGTGATTTGTGCTTTGCTCATAAAAACAGAGTTATTAAAGCAACCAGAGGGGTTGTCATTGTAAACAGGCAGAATTAGGATTATTTGATAGAGAATGGAGAATCACTTGTGGATTTTCACTGAAGGAGAAACAGAGGCAGAGTCCTGCCCTGGGGAGCTGTAACAGTGCTCTCAGGTGGCCAATGGACAGGCATGAAGACATAAGAGTAACCTGGGCAAGCAACAGGTTAATCAGATTGTGTCCTCCAGAGTTCCAGTGAGGAGGACCCAGAAGAGGGAGACTCAATGATGGAAAATTCAGCCCTGCACCTGATAGGTCTTGATACTTTCTGAGTCTGGGCTGAGCACAAATAAAGAGTGAGCTCAATTACAAAGAGGAAACTGGAGCCCTAGTGAGAGAACTCAGAATGGGCTCCTATGATGGGTTCGCTTGTCACCATATGGCAGATATCAGAAGTGTGCATTGCACACCAGCCAGCCACTAAGAGACCTGCACTGCAGGCACTAAGCCAGGGCAGTGGATAAATCAGTATCCTCATGCTTCTCTGACATCCATAGGATGACACTGACTGCCATGCTGGCAGTTAAATTATCCCACAGAGTTAGCATTGTGTCACATGCAACCTACACGAGTCCCTAACACTGTTCTCTGCTGGGAGACATCTTTCTGTATGTTGTGAATATATGTTGTTCCTATCTGTTAATAAATAAGCTTCTTTGACCTATGGCAAGGCAGCTTAGAGGTAGTTGGGAAATCCAAGGACAGAGACAGGAAAGAGAAAGGCTGAATCTGGAGAGACATCAGCCTGCCGCCCAAGGAGCAACATTCCAGCAGACTGGTAAAGCCAGGGAACACGGGGCAAAATATAGATTAATAGAAATGGGTTAATTTAAGATATAAGAGCTAGCTAGCAAGAGGCCTGCCATAGGCCATACAATTGGTAATTAATATTAAGCCTCTGAATGATTATTTTATAAGGATCTGAGGAACTATGGGACCTGGCAGGACAAGAGGAATGAATGACTGTGGGGCCAGGCAGGACCAGAGGAATGAATGACTATGGGGCCAGGCAGGTCCAGAGGAATGAATGACTGCGGGGCCAGGCAGGTCCAGAGGAATGAATGACTGCAGGGTCAAGCAGGTCCAGAGGAATGAATGACTGTGGGGTCAGGCAGGACCAGAGGAATGAATGACTCAGGGCCAGGCAGGACTAGAGGAATGCATGGCTGGGGGGCCAGGCAGGACCCGAGAAAAACTTGAGGCTATAGTCCTCATGCCTGAGCCTTTTTCCTCATTCACTGCAGGGTTATCTTGAAGATGTGAGGATAAGGCTGCTGGGAAACCACACTTTACCCTAGGGATAGCTATGTCAGCAGAGAAGTAGGTGCTGCTCCAGCAAGGTCTGCTGTCATTTTCTTTGTCAAGATGAAGGACAGAGAGGAATGATTAGAAAGACGCTGGAGGAGTCCAGGGGAGGCATCTGGGGCCCTGCTGGCCCTCACCTGACTCTGCTCTTTGTACTGTCCTGCGTATGCTCTGCCTGATGCAGGCTCTCAGTCTCTGCTCCCTCTGTCTCTCTGTCTCACTTAAAGAGCCTCACTTTTTTATTTTTCCAACTCCACAGGAGGATGCTATATGGCTTTCCTCTGTAAAATATAATAAGAAAAGGATCAGCCAACCAGCCCCAGGACAAGTAAGAAAGGCAGTAATCTACTGATGAGGTCTCTAACCCCAGAACCTTGCTGATGCTGTGGAGCACTAAACAAATCTACAATAGTACGAATCTATAAATCCAAAACAGCACATTAAAAAGAGAGAACAGGGGACATTTCCCAATGGGAAGAAGGTCAGAGGCCTGGAGGTCCATCACTTGTCCTCATGGCTGCCTTCTCTAGATCTGGGATAAGTCAGACTTTAGCCTCCCAACAGCTGTGGGATGTAGTTTTTGCTGTGTTGTCATGGTTCTTCCTGATGAATGTGAGCATGGGAGAAGAGTTACGTTCCATGTGCTCCGTGTTTGCTAGACACGGAGCCCCCTCAATGTCCAGTCAGCATTCACAGCCATCACACAAACAGCCTCTGGCTTACTTACTAGAGAATTCCTCCCTGGTTTCTGGTGTGAAGACTTTGTCCAGGGCTCTGACCTCCTGCAGCTCTTTCTCCTGAGCCAACAAGCTGATGATCCTCTGGCCCAGAAACCCTCCTGCTCCTGTCACCAGGCAGCTCCACCCCGGCATGGTCAACACAGGAAGCAGATCGCAATGGGAGCAGGTGTGATGTAAGTGACCCTAGAAAGGACAAGAAAAGAGGGCCATTGAGAACAGTTTTCCAGTAATCCCAGGGTTCACTCTACCTGATTTGTGCAAACACTGTCCTCACCAGCACCAAGGGACTAAGACAAATGCAGTGTTCCACCCTGCTAGACTGTTAGAGAATGGAAGGGTCAGAGTGATGCTGGCCTCAGCCCTCAGCACCAGAGTTTTATGCGCTAGTCTCTTGATCCATCATACTTTGACTCATGCCTACTTTGGGGTCATTATGTATTCTTTGCTGTAATACCTCCTCCCCAGTGACTAATGTGACATTTTATATCCTTTATTCTTGACCCAGAAAGAAAAGTCAGCTTCAAGGCTATGTTGTGATAAAGACTTTATTTTGTTTGGACATGTGCAATTCTTTCAGAATTTTTGTTGACACATAAAGGACCAGTAGACATAAAACACTAAAGTTTTTTTTTTTTTTTTTTTCTAAATCAGGGTCTTGGAGGTGCATGTCTTTAATACCAGCACTCTGGAGGTACATGCAGGATCTCTGTGAGTTCATGGCCAAGCTAGTCTACATAATGAGTTCCTGGATAGCCACAGCTACATAATGAAACCCTGTCTCAAAAAGTAAAACAAAACAAAAATAATTAGAATTACTAGATGCGATCAATTACTGAGTTGCATCTCAGGATAATTACATAAAAGTTTTTTTAACCAAAAATTAAATTTATTTCATGAATAGCTACAATGCAACCCAGTAAGCATTTATTGAGACTACTTTGTTTAATATGCTTTATTAAGTCATGAGTCACACAAATAGCTATAAGCTGAGAGACTTTATTAGAAAGCACAAGTGCAGTAACTGATCAATTCAGATTCTAGGTAACTACTGATAACCCAATGACGTGTGTCAGTATGGCAGTAGTACATCAGCAACACTGCCTGAAAAGATCATGGGCAGCTTCAAGGATGTGTAGCCTTGGAGTTGGATCTTGATCTACTTAAACAGAAAGAAAACAACCAAGAAAATACAGATTAAAAAGCTCACTTAATACTGTGGGTATGTGCTGTGCCTTTGTTTCAAGAATTCTGAGAACCAAGGGGACTACTTTTTCACTTGTAGAGCAATTCCCAGTAAAGGTTTGAGTTTTCTGTCAGCAAAACAGCCAACAGTTCATCCAATGGCCTGGATCACAGGGTGTGAACTTAAAGGAGAATAAATAGGTAAATCCCCAGATGAAATGCTGGAATTTATCCAATGTAATAAGCATGTCTGAAAGGAATGCCATCCTTGATGTGACCAGAAATGTCCATCCTTGCTTGTAAACTTCTGGAACTTGCAACAAGAGCACTATTTGTCATCAAGTAGTGCATATAGATTCCAAAAATCTCCATCCCAAGACCTTTGAGCTCCCATTAAAGAAGGTGAGTTAGTAGCAGCCACCTTCTTATGTGGCTGAGGTCACAAGACAGATTGCCACAGTGGCTCTCATCATGGAGGCTTGTACCAGTTTGAATTGAAGATAGTAGAGGTGCTTCTGAAGCCCACAGCTCAGAGGTACTGCAGTTCACTGCTATGTGCTACTTAGGACATGGTTCTTTCCTCTACCTTTAAAACAGGTAAGTGTGATCACACATCAATATGGTCAGTAGGTTGTTCAAGTCAATCAACCCTCACATGGATATCACACACATACACACAAAGACACAGACCATGTCTACTACCCCTGGAAACTCCTCCCTGTCTTTTTATAGAGCAGACTATCTACACCTGGTCTACTGTAGATATGTCTACCTTCTGATTTTATGCATATGAAATTCTTATTTTATTCCCACATTCTGACAATTTCTTTCTCTAAGGTGCTTTTGGTTCTTGATATATGTTGGAACATACAATCAAAACTAAAATTAAGTTCATAGAGTACAAAAAAAATGATTTCCGCCCCCCATTTTGTCTACTTCCTTGTTTCTGTCCTCCAGCACAGCATGGGTTTTTTTCCTTTATTTTTTTTTAAATTTTATTTTATTTTACAATACTATTCAGTTCTACATAACAGCCACAGATTCCCTGTTCTCTCCCTTCCTGTTCCCCTCCCCTTCCCCCCAGGCCATCCCCCATTCCCACCACCTCCAGATCAAGGCCTCCCCCGAAGACTGAGATCAACCTGGTAGACTCAGTCCAGGCAGGTCCAGTCCCCTCCTCCCAGATTGAGCCAAGCGTCCCTCCATAAGTCCCAGGTTTCAAACAGCTATCTCATGCAGCGAGCCCAGGACCTGGTACCACTGCCTAGATGCCTCCCAAACAGATCAAGCCAATCAACTGTCTCACCTATTCAGAGGGCCTGATCCAGTTGGGGGCCCCTCAGCCTTTGGTTCATAGTTCGTGTGTTTCCATTCGTTTGGCTATTTGTCTCTGTGGTTTATCCAACCTTGGTTTCAACAATTCTTGCTCATATAAACTCTCCTCTTTCTCGCTAATTGGACTCCCAGCACTCCACCCGGGGCCTAGCCGTGAATGTCTGCATCCAGATTCCTCAGTCCTTGGATGGGGTTTCTGGCACAACTATTAGGGTGTTTGGCCATCCCATCACCAGAGTAGGTCAGTCCCGGCTGTCTCTCGGCCATTGCCAGCAGTCTTTTGTGGAGGTATCTTTGTGGATTTCTGTGGGCCTCTTTAGCATTTTGTTTCTTCCTTTTCTCATGTGGTCTTCATTTACTATGATCTTCTATTCCTTGTTCTCCCTCTCTGTTCTTGATCCAGCTGGGAAATCCCGCTCTCTTTCCCTCGACCCTTGCCCTTCCTACAGCATGGTTTTTTTTACAATAGGCATTAGGTCCTTTAATTGCTCTGGGGAGGAGTTTCCCCCATGGTGACAGGGAATGACTGAACCATATTTGACATGGGAGCCTATTAGAGGCCCTCCAAGATGTTTTTAATGGCAAAGAGTTACCCTGTCTGCCCCTTGTTGATCTGCATTCATTGGTCCAATGTAGGCCTTTGCTGCATCTTCTGCATACTCCAGAAGGGAGAGCCTTCTGTTTTGATTATTTCTTAAAAAATCATTGTTTCTAGGAATGTCCTGTCTACTATTCCTTTTTAGGTGACCTTGTTTGCCACAATGAAAACACATGACATTTTGATTTTTCTTCAAGTCTCTGGAAATCACCTCCTCTATGCTGTGGGATGTCTTTCTATACTCTGTGAATATGTACTGCTCTGATTTGTTGGTAAATAAAGCTGCATTGGCCTGTGGCAGGGCAGAATGGAGCCAGAATGGAAAATCCAAGGGAAAAAATGAAAGGAGAAAGGAGAGGCAAGTGATGCCATCCCACTGTCAAGGGAGCAAAATGTAATGGCACACAGGAAAAACCATGGAACATGCAACAACATAATAGATTAATAGAAATGGGCTGAGTTTAGTTATAAGAGCTGGCTAGCAAGAAAATTGAGCCATAGGCATTGGCCATGCAATTCATAATTGATATAAACCTCTGTGTGTTTCCTTAGGTCTGAGTGGGTGCAGGACTGGGCAGGACAGGAAAACTTCCAGCTACACCTCTATCCAAGCATCATTATAGTTATGAGATTCAACATTGACTGCATCTCAGATTCATTCCTCAGTGGGTGATGGCCTTGTCTATAAAGACCTAATTATCTTTTTGCATTGTGAATTAGCATTTTCAAAAGCCAAAGATTCAATTATTTTCTGTCTAGCTTCTGAATTTGGTATCATTCTATTTACAGCTGAAGACAATCTTTGTAAAAAAAAAAATCAGTGGAGGTTTCTTTTGGGTCCCGTATAACTTTAGTAAATGACTTAGTTCTCTTTCCACCTTCTTCAGTTCTGTCCCAAGCATTCAAAGCTGCTGCATGGCATAGAGCTAGGGGATGGTCATGATATAGAGGCTGTCTTTGTACATCAGCAAGTTTCCATAGTCTTTCAGTTTCAACTGTTTAAAAGTCCAAAGTTCAACATCTCTTCTAAGACGCAAGACAATTTCTTAATTGTAACTCTTTGTAAAATGAGAAAGCAAATTACTTTCTTTCTACAAATGATGGCATAGAAGATACAAACCCAGCAGGACAAACTCCAAATCTTGTAGTTCCTTGTCTGATATCAGAGGACTTAGTTGGTTCTGCCCTTCTATCTTTGGTGCCTACAACATACTCTCTCCTGGAATGGTTCCACTCCCTCTCTACCTTGGAAAATGTGTCATGGCTCTGGTGTAATCAACTTCTTGGGATCTCCAGTACAATCTAGGCTTCACTTTTGTAGCTTCACACAATGGCCTCTCCAAGCCCTCATGCAGGGACTTCCCCTGCCACTTGCCAGGCCTCAGAAGTGATGGTTAACCACAGAGGAAGATTGCACATCCCTTTTACTTATGTATCCTTCATGACTCTAAAGACAGAATCATATAAATGATACTGACAAATTCATCTACCAACTTGGGGTGAATCACGACACCTTTAAGAAGAATCACATTTGTAACAGCTTTGAGTTTTTGTGTTTTTTTTTCTTCTTAGGATTAGAAAATGTCTTAAGCCTTTTCATTCCACATGTCGAAAGCTTAGTTGGGTGAGATCTTACTCTGAGGGGAGCCCTATCTTTATCTCAATGTGTGTCAAGGCCTCTCCTTGATCTCTTTCAACACAAGCCTTGGCTCTAACATTAAATGTCCTGGTATTCTTTTTTTCTTTTGCTTTTGCTTCAAATTGTACATTTTATATTTCTTCTTTGCCCTACTTGCTCCTTTTTCAATGTAGGCCCACATAAAATTGATGTCTAATGACCATACAACAGAATCATTCATTTAAGTTCTCTAGAAAACTACTTTGCCAAGGAAATTAGTCCATTACTTTTCAATTTAATCTAAAGTAAATCCTTAGAAGAAAGGCAGAAAGCAGCTATATTCTTTGCTGAAATATAACAAGACTGGTCCCTAGCCCAGTTTCTAATATTGTTACTCTCTGAAACTTCTTGAGCTGGTCCTCCACAGTACCTGTTACTCTCAGCAGTCCTGCCTTGTGAGCTCCTGTGACATTCCAGTGTCGGAACACTATCCTGCTTTATTATATTCTTGACATAAGAAAGCATAAAAGGAGAAGCTTTACTAACAAGAGAGTGTTTAGGCTGGTACTGCTGCATAGTCTGGGTTTCATGTATGAACTGTTATAGTGCTCAGTATCTGGAGTTCTTGAGACTTTTGGAAAAATTTTCCCTCTTCTATGTCATTTTTGAATGATCATATCCCTGTCCTCTATAGTCATAGAGATCAAATTTGGGGAGGAGAAGTCTAGGACAGATTTTTTTTTTTTTTTTTTATTTTTTTTTTTTTTTATTTTTATTTTTTTAATAAGTTAAATACCTTTAATCCAAGAGGGAAGAACCATAGCAGAGTCACAAAGCAAAGCAAAACCAAAGTACACCAGTGTAAATCTTGGTGTCAGACTTCTGGGACCCACCCACTGTCCTCTGCACCCCAAAGGGCCTGGGACACTTCTCCAGCTCTACCCTCTCCATCCACAGCTTGTCTCCTAGGCTCAGGCTGGCTCCACTTTATGACGACTGCTGTCCTTGTCAGTAGTTCATGGTGTGCCATCTCCAAAATGCTGGGCTCTTCACTGCCACTGGGTTGGACCTTCACCAATAACCTCTCGTGGTCTTTCTTTGGGGACTCTAACCCTGCCCCATGGTGCCAAGCCTCAACTTCTGTGATCTCTTCTTCAATCCCGGTGCTTCTTCTACAATCGAGGCTGCACACTCACCAACGGCCTCTCCTGGCCTCTCACAGTGCTAAGCTTCAGCTGCTTTCCATGACCCCTCATGCCTTCAAAACCAGTACCCCCTGGAGAACTCTCACACATTACCAAGTTTGACTGCCAGCACGAGGTATAATCGTGGCTGCCTCCCTAACAGCTTTTGTGTGCTGATCCTGAGGACATAGTCCCAGAAGATTTTGCCTCAGTGTTAGTCTCTTCTTCTTTTTTTTTTTTTTTGTGATATATATTTTTTATTTTACAATACCATTCAGTTCTACATATCAGCCATGGGTTCCCCTATTCTCCCCCCTCCCACGCCCTCCCCTTACCCCCAGCCCACCCTCCATTCCCATCTCCTCCAGGACAAGTCCTCCCCCGAGGACTGTGATCGACTTGGTAGACTTAGTCCAGGGAGGTCCAGTCCCTTCCTCCCAGACTGAGCCAAGTGTAGGACAGATTTTTAAGTAACAGTACTAAATGTCTGGAATTAAAATATTCGATGATTAAAAGTGTTAAGTCTGAAGATACAATTCTGGACAGACATATCAAGATTTAGAGTCTGAGAAGAGGTACAAGAGCCACCCAAGGAGAGTGAGCAGAAGGTGGCAGATGGAGGACAGTGAAGATTACATGACACCGTGGAAGTCAAGTCAGAAAAGAACATTTCAGGCAAGAGAGATGGCTCAATGTTTCTGTGTGTATAATGATCTTCCAGAGGACTTGAGTTTGGTTTGTAGCACCCATGTCAGGTGGGTCACAACCTCCTGTAACTCCAGCTCCAGGGTATTCAATGCCCTCTTCTGGTATCCATGTGTATCTGCATACATGTAGTACACACACATAATACACATAAATATAATAAAGTAAATTTAAAGAGAGGGAGAGTGTCCCCAAGAGGAGAGTTCTGGATGTCATGAAGGCATCTAATTCAAGAAGAAATACTTGCCTCTTGGTTTGGGTAATATCAAGCTCATTAGTAAGAGCAATGTCTTCAAGGGGTTGTGCTGAAATCTGGACAACAAAGTATCCTCGAATCAACAGGACAAAATGGACAGACAGAATACGAAACAAAGGACTACTGACTCTTGCCAAAACAAGTGTGGTTATGGCTTTATCAAAAGGCATCTTCTGAGGCCAGGACAATATGGCCCCATCCCTGAAGTGGCCTTCACATCTGGAAAAGGTACGGTGCCCTTTTCTTCAAAGGCAGCTTAGCAGGCAGAGGACCGATGGCTTCTGTTGTGCAATGGAACAGCAGCTGAAAGCTCACACCTCTCGATAGTAGACTGGCATTTAATAGAGGGATGTGGAGAAGAAGAGGATGCTGAGATGAAGCCATATATACACAGCCAAGAAGAATGGACAGCTGAACTCAAAAACTGTCAACAATTTCCAGAATTTAAAATCACTTGTAGTGGCGTAATACTCTTCTGTTGACTTCAAAGCTTTGATTAATAGCTATGTGAGACCTTAAAATTTATTTCAACTGTTGGGAAAAATTGTCTATGATTATACACAGTAACCAATATCGAATTTATTTGATCCCAGTTTTTAAGCATTCTGAATATTCCAGATAAACTATCTTATCTGTGGCCTGAATTTTGCTCATTATGGGCTCTTTTTCAAGCTGCAAAAATCACAATATTTCCTTATTGCTGATGCGGATACTTCTTTCTATTTCTGTTCCAGCTATTAAACCATCAAAAATGTGTCTGATCAAATAGGAGAATGGAAAAGTGGTAGAGTGCTTGCTTACCACTGCGAAGGCCAGGGTTTTATCACTGGCACTCTAAAAACAATTTTCCTTTTGTGGTGGTGAGAGTGAAGGTGACTGAAAACAGTTTGAAGGGCCAAAACTGGGGTTCTTATGACATCCCAGTCTGACTCTAATGTTTATCTTAGATGCCTGCTATGAGTAGGGTTTATAGCTCAACTCTTACTACAGCTCAGTTTTGATCAGAGGGAATCAAGGACTAAATGACTTTCTTTTAAAAGAAAAAAGAATCATTGAAAAGACACAGTTTTTTTTTACCCCCCAAACGAATAAAAGATACTATGCTAGTTAATTCTGTCAATTTGACACATGGTAGTGTCAACTGGAAAGAGAAATCTCAGTTGAAAAAAAATGCCTCCATCAGATTGACTTGTAGGCAAGTCTATGAAGGGTTTTGCTTAATGATTGATATAGGACGTCACAGCTCACTGTGGGCAGTATCATCCCAGAACAGGTGGTCCTGGGTTGTATAAAACAAGCAAGCTGAGTGAGCCATGGAAAGTAAGTCAGTAAGCAGCATTCCTCTGTGGTCCTTCCTTCAGTTCCTGCCTCCAGGTTCATGCTTTGAGTTCCTGCTCTGACTTTCCTCAGTGGTGATTGTGACATGGAAATGTTAGCCAAATAAACTTGTTCCTTTCCCAAGCTGCTTTTTGTTATAGTGTTTTACCACAGCAACAGAAAGCAAGGCAGAGCAGATATTCCAAGGAATACAGATTAAAGTTTTCCCAAATACCATATTACATGGTGGAAGTGGTTACATGGGACTTTATTAGTTGTAGAACTAAGAATTATGATATTCTTAGCTTTGGGGCTGGTGAAGCTCATAGTCTGATAAGCATGAGTTATAATGATAGCTTTTTATTAAAGAGTCCATTTAATATTATATTCATGTATAACTCAAATAAAAATTGTTAAATACTTTTAAAACATTTTTATTAGTTCTTTGAGAGTTTCACATGACATGTTGTGGTCATAGTCAACACCCACCCCAGGCAACTTTTCTCAGATCTTCCCTCCTTCCTACCCCACACAATAGCAACAATTTTTCTTCTTCTTCTTCTTCTTCTTCTTCTTCTTCTTCTTCTTCTTCTTCTTCTTCTTCTTCTTCTTCTTCTTCTTCTTCTTCTTCTCCTCCTCCTCCTCCTCCTCCTCCTCCTCCTCCTCCTCCTCCTCCTCCTCCTCCTCCTCCTCCTCCTCCTCTTCCTTCTCCTCCTCTTCCTTCTTCTCCTTCTTTCTCCTCCTCCTTTTCCATTTTTCTTCCTCCTTTAACCTTCTATTCCTTCTTCTTTTCTTCTTGACCCATGGAAAGCAATGTGCTGCCCAAATATTCTTGAAAGCATGACCTTCCACTGGAGCATGGTAGACTTACCAGGAGCTATAATCTTGGAGAAAAGTGTTCCTCCATCTTTAAACAGTTAAACAATTGCCCATAGCTCTTTAGCTAGGGGTAGTATTTTGTATCTAAATCCAATTTCCAACCTGGGATTTGGTTTGGCCTCCTCTTGCACAGGTTCTGTGCGTGCTGGTACAACCACTGTGAGTTGGTATGTGCAGCTGCCCTGCTGTGTCCCAAAGACTCTTTCCTTGTTCTGATCAACAGTGTTCGTCCCTCAAAATTGCCATCATCTTTTGGCAGGGACACTGAAACTTAGGAGGAGGGTGTGCATTGCATGTTTTATTTAGAGCTGGATATTCTGCCATTTTTTATCCTTTGCATCATGATCAGTTCTCTCTCTCTCTCTCTCTCTCTCTCTCTCTCTCTCTCTCTCTCTCTCTCTCTCTCTCTCTCTTGCTCACTTGCTCTGTTTCAGAAAGATTCTAATGTGGTAGGGTTCTACATGACTGATTTTTTCTATCTTTCTTTTTTTCCTTCTTTCTTTTTAAACTTTTATTCTTCTCTCATACATTGTAACTTCCCAATGGAAGTTCCTCTTCCCTCCATTCCTCCAAGTCCCTCCCCAAACCTCCCCTCTCTCCCAGATCCACTCCTTCATTTTCCTACAGAAAAAAAAGCAGATCTCCCAGTGATATCCACTGAACATGACCTAACAAGAAACAACAAAGCCTCAAATCAAGGCCGCCCGAGGCAACACAGGAGGAGAAAAAGGTTCCTAAGTGCATGCAAAAGAATAAGAGACATCCCCTCACTTCCACTTTTTGGAGTCCCACAAGAACCCCAAGTTACACAACCATGAGGTATATGCAGAAAACCTCACTCAGACCCATACAGGGTCTGTGTTTGTCACTTCAGTCTTAGTGAGCCCCTACGAACCCAGGTTAGTTGATTCTGTGGGCCACATTCTAGTGGTGTTCTTTTTCTTTTCTTTTCTTTTTTTTTACAATACTATTCAGTTCTACATAACAGCCACAGATTCCCTTGTTCTCCCCCTTCCTGCGCCCCTCCCCTTCCCCCCAGGCTACCCCCCATTCCTATCTCCTCGAGAGCAAGGCCTCTCCCAAGGACTGAGATCAACCTGATAGACTCAGTCCAGGCAGGTCCAGTCCCCTCCTCCCAGACTGAGCCAAGCGTCCATGCATAAGTGCCAGGTTTCAAACAGCTAACTCATGCAACGAGCCCAGGACCTGGTACCACTGCCTAGATGCCTCCCAAACAGATCAAGCCAATCGACTGTCTCACCAATTCAGAGGGCCTGATCCAGTTGGGGGCCCCTCAGCCTTTGGTTCATAGTTCATGTGTTTACATTGGTACTTTGGACTAGGAAAGCAGTGAATTGCTGTAAGCACTGCTTAATGAGCCATACAAGTAGAAGCATGGAAGACAGAGGTGCTAAGAGTTATTTGAACTGTCAGGAACTCACTCAAGTGGTTTCAGAGGAAAATAATTTTAGAATGTTGATTAGAGATCATTCTTGTGATATTTTGGTGAAGAAAGCAGCTGTCTTTTGCCCTTGTCTGAAGAGTCTGCCTGAGGCTAAAGTGAAGAGTTTTAGATTAATTCCATTGTCAGAAGAAATCCAAAAACAACATAGTATAGACTCTGTCATGTCAATATTATTGGTAACTATAATGATGATTTGTAATGAAAAGGAGCAAGCTGACAGGGTAAATTACAAAAAGTAAATTTTGAGGAGAAAAAGAGCACCAGGAAATGGAATGGAGTTAAACCCTATGTTTAGGGAGAACTGGAATAAAAGGAGTGGTCACCTCCATGCAAGATCTCACACAGCTAAGTTTCCAACTTGTGGAAAGAAACAAGAAAAGTTTAGGGCCTGGTGTGGTGGGGCACAACTTTAATCCCATCAATGGGAAGGCAGAGGCTGGGATATCTCTTAGTCTGAGGCCAGCCTGGTTTACAGATCCAGTTTCAGGACAGTCAAACTTAGGCAGTGAAGGAAACCATCTATAGAACAGAAAGCTGGTAAATATGTAATTGAATGAGAGAGCCATATTCCAGCCTCAGCAACCTAGAGCACTTGTTAGCTTCGGTTCTGGCTTTAGAGTTAAGGATAGAAGAAAGGAGTTACAGAATAGAGCTGCTGAAGCCAGACATGTGTTAGGGGCATTCCTAAATGGAGGCCCAGTAGAGAATCCATTGTGTGAACCTATAAAGTTGAAGCCTGGATTGTCTTGGAGAACCCAAGATGTTAGAGGTATCATGGGGTACCTGCAGAGAAGAGCTGCTAATAGGGAATAGAACCTGCTCAAAATAAAGAACTGTGTGGCACTCAACAAAGCTGAACAAAGCTGAACAGATCTGAAGAGCACTTTAACATCAGACATGGAGCTGCAGAGTTTGGAGTTTGCCCAGCTAGCTTTCAGTCTTGCTTTTGTCCAATATTTCCCCATGATGCTCCTTTCCATGTGTTTTGGAATGGTAATGTATATCATATACCATTATATGTTGGAAATATGTGATATACTTTTTTATTTTTACAGGGGGATTACAGTTAAGAAATTTCCATGTATCTCAGAAGAGACTTTGAAATTTTAACTTTTAAAAAAATTTTTTAATTTATTTTTTTATTTTTTTATTATACTCATGATATTCCTTAATTACACTCATGATATTAATTATATTTGTGGTATTCATTAATTACATTCACAGTATTCATTCAGTGACTATATTTATGATATCCATTAATTACATTAATTATATTGATTTATTACATTCGTTTGGCTATTTGCCCCCGTGCTTTATCCAACCTTGGTTTCATCAATTCTCCCTCATATAAACCCTCCTCTTTCTCGCTAATTAGACTCCTGGCGCTGTACCCGGGGCCTAGCCGTGGATGTCTGCATCCAGATTCCTCAGTCCTTGGATGGGGTTTCTGGCACAACTATTAGGGTATTTGGCCATCCCATGGATTCCCTTGTTCTGTTTTGTGTGATGGAAAAGCCCCACAAACAGGTCATACCATCATGAGAGAAATGGCTGAGATCTACATGAACAACCTGGACATGTGTGGGAGCAATGAAGGGCAAGGGTCGAGGGAAAGAGAGTGGGAGATCCAGCTGGATCAAGAACAGAGAGGGAGAACAAGGAATAGGGCAATCCTCGTGTCTTTCTTGGGGTCCTGTTTTCCAGGTAGCCTCCCTGGTGATGTGAGTAGCAGTCCAGTCATCCTTGTTACACATCTAGTATCCTCCAATGAGTGAGTACATACCATATTTGTCCTTCTGAGTCTGGGTTACCTCACTGAGGATGATTTTTTCTAGATCCATCCATTTGCCTGCAAACATCATGTTGTCATTGTTTTTCTCTGCTGAGTAGTATTCCATTGTGTATATGAGCCACAATTTATTTATCCATTCTTCAGTTGAAGGGCATCTAGGTTGTTTCCAGGTTTTGGCTATTACAAGCAATGCTGATATAAACATAGCCGAGCAAGTGCTCTTGTGGTATGGTTGAGCATTTCTTGGGTATATGCCCAAGAGTGGAATAGCTGGATCTTGGGGGAGATTGATTCCCAATTTTCTAAGAAAGCGCCATATTGATTTCCAAAGTGGTTGTACAAGCGTGCATTCCCACCAGCAGTGGAGGAGAGTTCCCCGAGTTCCACATCCTCTCCAGCATAAAGTGTCTTCAGTGTTTTTTATCTTAGCCATTCTGACAGGTTTAAGGTGGTACCTCAGAGTTGTTTTGATTTGCATTTCCCTGATGATTAGCGATGTTGAGCAATTCCTTAAATGTCTTTCAGCCATTTGAGTTTCCTCTGTTGAGAATTCTCTATTTAGTTCTATAGCCCATTTCTTAATTGGACTGCTGGTTGTTTTGATGTCTAATTTCTTGAGTTCCTTATATATTCTGGGTATCAGTCCTCTTTCAGATGTGGGGTTGGTGAAGATCTTTTCCCATTCTGTATGCTGTTGCTTTGCCTTGTTGACTGTATCCTTTGCTCTACAAAAGCTTCTCAGTTTCAAGAGGTCCCATTGATTGATTGTTTGTCTCAGTGTCTGTGCTACTGGTGTTATATTTAGGAAGTGATCTCCTATGCCAATGTGTTCAAGACTACTTCCTACTTTCTTTTCTAGCAGGTTCAGAGTAGCTGGATTTATGTTGAGGTCATTGATCCACCTAGACTTAAGTTTTGTGCACGGTGACAGATATGGATCTATTTGCAGCCTTCTACATGTTGATATCCAGTTTTGCCAGCACCATTTTTTGAAGATGCTTTCTTTTTTTCTATTGTACACTTTTGGCTTCTTTGTCAAAAATTATATGTTCATAGGTGTGCGTGTTAATGTCAGGGTCTTCAATTCGATTCCATTGGTCCACATGTCGGTTTTTATGCCAATACCAAGCTGTTTTTTATTACTGTAGCTCTATAGTAAAGCTTGAAGTCAGGGATTGTGATGCCTCCAGAGGTTGTTTTATTGTACAGGATTCTTTTGGCTATCCGGGGGTTTTTGTTTTTCCATATGATGTTGAGTATTATTCTTTCCAGGTCTGTGAAGAATTGTGTTAGTATTTTGATGGGGATTGCATTGAATCTGTAGATTGCTTTTGGTAAAATTGCCATTTTTACTATATTGGTCCTGCCTATCCATGAGCATGGGAGATCTTTCCATTTTCTGACATCTTCTTCAATTTCTTTTTTCAGGGACTTCAAGTTCTTGTCATATAGGTCCTTCACTTGCTTGGTTAGTGTTACCCCAAGGTATTTTATGTCATTTGTGGCTATTGTAAAGGGTGATGTATCTCTGATTTCCTTCTCAGCTTCTTTGTCCATTGTATATAGGGGGGCTACTGATTTTTTTGAGTTGATCTTGTATCCTGCTATATTGCTGAAGGTGTTTATAAACTGTATCAGTTCCTTGGTGGAATCTTTGGGGTCACTCAAGTATACTATCATGTCATCTGCAAATAGGGAAAGCTTGACTTCTTCCTTTCCAATTTGTATCCCCTTAATCTCCTTATGTTGTCTTATTGCTCTGGCTAGAACTTCAAGTACTATATTGAATAAGTATGGGGAGAGTGGACAGCCTTGCCCTGTTCCTGATTTTAGTGGAATTGCTTTGAGTTTCTCTCCATTTAATTTGATGTTGGCTGTTGGCTTGCTGTAAATTGCCTTTATTATGTTTAGGTATGTTCCCTATATTCCTGATTGTTCCAAGACTTTTATCATGAAGGGATGTTGGATTTTGTCACATGCCTTTTCTGCATCTAGTGAGATGATCATGTGGTTTTTTTCTTTGAGTTTGTTTATATGGTGTATTACATTGATGGACTTTCGTATGTTGAACCACCCTTGCATCCCTGGGATGAAGCCTACTTGATCATGGTGGATAATTGTTCTGATGTGTTCTTGGAGTCTGTTTGCCAGTATTTTATTGAGTATTTTTGCATCAATGTTCATGAGGGAGATCGGTCTGTAGTTCTCTTTCTTTGTTGTATCCTTGTTTGGTTTAGGAATCAGGGTAATTGTATCCACATAGAAGGAGTTTGGTAATGTTCCTTCTGTTTCTATTATGTGAAACAATTTAGAGAGTATTGGTATTAACTCTTCTTTGAAGATCTGGTAGAATTCTGTGCTGAAACCATCTGGTCCTGGGCTTTTTTTGGTTGGGAGACTTTTAATGACTGTTTCTATTTCCTTAGGGGTTATTGGACTATTTAAATAGTTTATCTGGTCTTGATTTAACTTAGGTATGTGGTACCTATCCAGAAAATTATCCATTTCTTTTAGGTTTTCCAGTTTTGTGGCATAGAGGTTTTTGAAATATGACCTGATAATTCTCTGGATTTCCTCAATGTCTGTTGTTATGTCCCCCTTTTCATTTCTGATTTTGTTGATTTGGATTCTCTCTGTCTTTTGGCTAGTTTGGGTAAGGGCTTGTCTATCTTGTTGATTTTCTCAAAGAACCAACTCTTTGTTTCATTAATTTTTTGTATTATTCTCTTAGTTTCTTATTTATTAATTTCACCTCTCACTTTGATAATTTCCTGGCATCTATTCTTCCTGGGAGACTTTGCTTCTTCTTGTTCTAGAGCTTTGAGGTGTGCTGTTAAGTCACTAGTGTGAGATTTCTCCAACTTCTATATGTGGGCATTTAGTGCTATGAATTTCCCTCTTAGCACTGCTTTCACAGTGTCCCATAAGTTTGGGTATGTGGTGTCTTCATTTTCATTGACCTCTAGGAAGTCTTTAATTTCTTTCTTTATTTCTTCTTTAAACCATTGGTGATTCAGTTGAGCATTATTCACTTTCCATGAGATTGTAGGTTTTCTGTAGTTTTTATTGTTGTTGAAATCTAACTTTAAACCATGGTGGTCTGATAGAACACAGGAGGTTAATCCAATTGTTTTGTATCTGTTGAGATTTGCTTTGTGGCCAAGTATGTGGTCGATTTTAGAGAAAGTTCCATGGGGTGCTGAGAAGAAGGTATATTCTTTTTTGTTAGGATGAAATGTTCTGTAGATATCTATTAGGTCCAATTGGGTCATGACATCAGTTAAGTCCTTTATTTCTCTATTAGGTTTCGATTTGGGAGATCAGTCCAGTGATGAAAGTGGGGTGTTGAGATCTCCCCCTATTAATGCATGGGGTTTTATATGTGGTTTAAGCTTTAGTAATGTTTCTTTTACATATGTGGGTGCCCTTGTGTTTGGGGCATAAATGTTCAGAATTGAAACTTCATCTTGGTGGGTCTTTTCTGTGATGAGTATGTAATGCCCTTCTTGATCTCTTTTGATTGATTTTAGTTTGAAGTCTATTTTATTGGATATCAGGATGGCTACACTCGCTTGTTTCTTAAGACCATTTGATTGGAAAGTCTTTTCCCAGCCTTTTATTCTTAGGTAGTGTCTGTCTTTGAATTTGAAATGTGTTTCTTGTATGCAGCAGAAAGATAGGTCCTGCTTTTGTATCCATTCTATAAGCCTCTGTCTTTTTATAGGTGAATTAAGTCCATTGATATTAAGGGATATTAATGACCAGTGATTGTTCATCCCTGTTATTTTTTGGTGGTAGTGTGTGTGTACTTCTCTTCTTTAGGGTTTACTGCTGTGGCTTTATCTATTGCCTGTGTTTTTGAGGGTGTATCTGACTTCCTTTGGTTGGAATTTTCCTTCTAGTGCGTTCTGTAGGTCTGGGTTTGTGGGTAAGTATTGTTTAAATCTGGCTTTGTCTTGGAATGTCTTGTTCATTCCGTCTATGATGATTGAAAGTTTTGCTGGGTATAATAGTCTGGGCTGACATCCGTGGTCTCTTAGTGTCTGCATTACGTCTGTCCATGTCCTTCTGGCTTTCAAAGTCTCCATTGAGAAATCTGGTGTTATTCTGATGGGTTTGCCTTTTAGGTCACTTGGCCTTTTTCCTTTGCTGCTCTTAATATTCTTTCTTTATTCTGTACATTTAGTTGTTTAATTATTATGTGTCAAGGGGACTTTTTTTGGGGGTCTAGTCCGTTTGGTGTCCTATAGGCTTCTTGTATCTTCATAGGCAATTCCTTCTTTAAGTTGGGAAAGTTTTCTTCTATGATTTTGTTGAATATATTTTCTGTGCCTTTGAGTTGGTATTCTTCACTTTCCTTTATCCCTATAATTTGTAGGTTTGGTCTTTTCATGGTGTCCCAAATTTCTTGGACATTTTGGTTCATGACTTTGGTGGCTTTAGTGTTTTCTTTGACTGATGAAACTATTTCTTCTACTGTATCTTCAATGCCAGAGATCCTCTCTTCCATCTCTTTAATTCTATTGGTTATACTTGCATCTGAAGTTCCCGATCTTTTACTTAGATTTTCTATTTCCAGCATTCCCTCTGTTTCTGTCTTCATTTTTTCTATTTCCCTTTTCAGATCTTGGACTGTTTCCTTTATTTGTTTCATTGATTTTTCATGATTTTCTTTCAGTACTTTATTGTTTTCTTCCAGGACTTTATTGTTTTCTTCTAATTCGTTTGCCCTTTCCTCTAATTGTTTATAGCGTTCTTCCTATTTTTTTTGTCTCTTCTTCTACACAAGCCTCTACCTTCTTCAAGATGTTATCCACAAGGCTGTTTTCTTCTGTTTCTTCCAATTTTTGGTGTTCAGGTCTAGATGTTGGAGGCGGGCTAGGTTCTGGTGATGCTGTATTGCTCTTCATTTTGTTGTATGTACTTCTGCCTTGATGTCTGCCCATCTCCTTGTGGTTCATTCTTGGTCTTATCAGGGCACTTGGTTTAGTCAGAGCTGACAGATTCAGGAAGTCTCTCTCTCTTGTCCAGATGGGAGTTCTCTTATCTAAATGGGAACTCCAGGGCAGGATGGAAGCTCTTATTTGGACGGGCAGTCTGGGGCAGGATGGGAGCTTTTGTCCAGACAGGAAGTCCAGGGTAGGATGGGCACTCTTGTCCAGAAGGGAAGTCTGGGGCAGGATGTGTGCTCTCTGGTGCAGAAGGGAAGTCAGGGTCAGGATCCTAGTGGTGTTCTTGACCTTTCTGGTGTCTATAATTCTTCCCTTTTTTGATGGGTTCCCATGACTCTGAATAATGTTTTCCTGTGGGTCTCTGCATCTGCTCCCATCAGTGATGGATGACACCCCTCTGATGACAATAGGACTAGTCAGTGATGTATGAGTATAGCAGAATATCATCAGGAATAATTTCATTGACATTTTTCTTTTGCCAGTTATGTTTGGTTCTATTCTGGGTTTCTGGGCTGTCCTGCCTCTGGTTCCTGGCCATTCAGGCAGTGTCAGGTGTGGGCCTCAAGTTGGACCAGTTATTATTCAGCCATTCCCACAAATTCTGCACTACCATTACCCCAGCACATCTTCCAGGTAGGACAAATTGTAGGATAAGATTTTATGTCTGGGTTGTTGTCCCAGTCCCACCTCTAGGAGCATTGCCTGGTTATACCGAAGATGGCCAGTTCAGGCACAATATTCACCATTACAAGGAGAAACTTCACTAGGGTCACTCTTGCAGATTCCAGGGAGTTTTCACTGCACTAGATTTCTACATTGCCTCCAAATGTTCCCCAGTTCCAGACATCTCTCTCTGTACTCTCTCCATCCATAACTTCTATCCCCACCTGATCCCTTCTGTTCCCATCCCCACCTGCCTTGAATCTATCCACCAAATCTATTCTATTTCCCCTTCCCAGGAAGATCCACATGTCTCCATTGAGCTCTTTGTTACTTAGCCTTTCTGGGTGTATGGATTGTAGCATGATTATCCTTTACTTAGCAGCTAATATCCCCCTTTTAAGTGGGTACATACTATGTTTGTCTTTCTGGGTTACCTCACTCAGGATGATATTTTCTAGTTCCTTCCATCTGCTACAAATTTCATAATGTCATAGTTTTTAACAGGTGAGTAATGCACCATTGTGTAAATTTACCACATTTTCTTTATCCTTTCTTCAGTTGAGGGACATCTAGGTTGTTTCCACTTTCTGGCTATTATGATTAAAGCTGCAATGAACATGGTTGTGCAAGTGTTGTACAGTGGTAGGTTTCCACATGACTTTTTCAAAAAGTCTTTTTTTTTTATAGACAATCATAAGGATGTCAGTTCATACACATTTGATAAATGTCAGATTTTCACAGGAACCAAAAATAGCTCATGATATTTTGACTCTTGTCTGTAATGTTTTAACTCTCTGTAATTCTTGATGTTTTGCCATTTGAACTCATAGAATCTTTAACACAAGTTTAGCTTCTCTCTCTCTCTCTCTCTCTCTCTCTCTCTCTCTCTCTCTCTCTCTCTCTGACTGTCTCCCTGTTTCCTTCTCCAACCTACCCTGCCCCTCTTCTCCCTTCCTGGAACTTCAGTTCACAAAGTGATCCAGTGATTTCAATGAAAGGGTCCAGTGATTTCAACTATCTTTGGTGTTCTGACATGGAATTTGGGTTTAAATAGAGGAATGATTGGAATAGGGGACAATAGGAATACATAACTAATGAGCAGTCCTGGTCAAGATGTGGCCCTGCCCATGATTATCTTAGCTGGGAAAGCTTCCCGGCCCCTCATTGTCTACAGAACTTGGAAGAGTCGTCCCCACACAATATTTGGGCAATGCACTGGAGCTGGCCATGAAGGTGTAGGTGTGGGAGAGCCGACCCTGAGGACTCGAAAGCAGGAGAACTGGCCCCACCCCTTGCTCATCGCTGCAAGGTATGAACTAGCTAAGGCAATGCAGGAGAGCTCAGCTTGGTGGTGTGGACAGGGAAAGCTGGTGGGCTGACCAACCCTGCAACTACTGAGACCCAAGAGCAGGGTTATGAGTTGACCCACCCCAACATCCACCCCATCTGTGATCTGCTAGAGCACATGAATGGACCAATCTTGCACACCCAAAGCTGCAGGATCTCCATGACACAGGGCAACAACAGAGTAACCAAGAGGAGTCCTAGTGAGGGCCCAGTATTGATAGTGTATCAGAAACCAGAGGACTCAAACCAGACCAATGATTCTTTGCAATGAACACTTGCAAGTGAAGCTATGGGTAAAAGGGTATACTGTAAGACTCACTGTGTCACACTGCAGCTTCCATGGCAAGATTGATTTTTTTTTTCTTCTTTTTTTTCCTCTTAAATTTTATTTTATTTTGGGGGGAGGTTGCGAGTGCAGAGGGTGGATACAAAGGATAGGGAAATGAATGGGATGGAGATGTATGGTGTGAAAGACACAAGGAATAAATAAAAAAGAAAGTTTAAAAAACGTTTTCAGGAACTGGAGCAATGGCTCACTGGTTAAGGGAGTGTTGTATACTTGTTCTTGCACAACACCAGAGCTTGCTTCTCAGCACTTAGGTCTGGTGGCTCACAACCACTTGTGGCTTCAGGTCTAGAGAATCCAACACCCTTCTCTATCCTCCATGGGTGCCCACACTCATGTGCACAGACACATGTAGATATGCACAATTAAAAATTTAAATATGAAACAAAGTCTTTCAAGAATATTTTGGCAGAATATTGTTTACAAGGCTTATATTGTAGTTTTCTTTAGGCTACTTTATGTACAAAATTTATGTATCAAATAGATCACAATTAAAGTACAAATTTCTAAGGATTTTTTTTAATATCTACTGTTGTAGAACTACCAATACTCTATAAATTAGAATATTTCTCACCCATGAAAAAGCCACATACCCATTAGTAGTTGCTACTTGCTCTCCATTTCCATTTCTAACTCTGGGCAAATGTCTCTATAGTTTTGTCTGTTTGGACATTTCATAGAAAGGGATTTACACAATATTTGATTATTTTGCCAACTTCTTTTGTTTAGTATAATTTTTAAGATTTACCCAGGATGTGGCATATTTCAGTACTTTGTTCTTGTTATTGAGAACACTTTAGAAATGAGGAAAACACAAAGAAGAAAAGTAAAAGCAAATTCTTGTTGCAAGATAGCATTGCTCACACATGGATGTGCCTCTTACCTCCTGGGTGATTTTGTGGACTTGTATGTGTGCATTTGCATTTGTGTGCCTATGTGCCATTGAGATAATGGCAGATATAGTGTTACATCCTGTTTGTGGCACCTGACTATACACAAAAGTGGTTTCTCATTGGGCAATGATGGCACATGCCTTTAATCCTAGCACTCTGAAAACAGAGGCAGGTGGATCTCTGTGAGTTCTAGGCCAGCCAGGTCTACACACAGAAACCCTGTCTTAAAAAACAAAAACAAGTGGCATTGGTTTCCTTTGAAAACATGCTTTTGTGACATTCAATCATGTAAATACACTACAAGTAACAACTTTTTCCTTATTGTTGAAAATTTAGGTGATTTGTTTAATATTCTTACCATTAAGCAATTATTTATAATCTTGAATGGGAACTCACAAGAAATTTAAAGGAAACACACACACACACACACACACACACACACACACACACACACACACACACGATCACTTTATGTCAATATCCTGATTCTTGTAATTCCACTCCTTTGAAAAGAAGAAGGTAAATTGTCAGGTCTCCCAGCATTTACCTTCCCTTCTTGGAGAATTCTTCTGAGTTATAAAGTACATTAAGCCTTCAATAAATCTAGTTCAAATTAAGTTCTCAGGAACCACAGCTAGTTTTACAAATATTTAAACAGTTGTAGTCATTAGGTGTTGGAGAAGATAAAAGAAGACAACTGTCCTGTTTGTAAAACTGTAAATTGAAGCAAGTTAGTCTCTGACAAAAATAATTTAAATATTCACCCACTTGACCCAATGAGTCCGCTCTAAAAATGTAAGGAATGGATTGTTAAGATCAAGCCAAGAGGAACTGAAGGGGTAGCTCTGTGTCTAAGAACACTTATTGCTTGTACAGAGGATTTGCGTTCAGTCCCTAACACCCACATGGTAGCTCACAACTGTCTGTAACTTCAGATCTAGGGGTTCCAACACCCTTCCTGGCATCTGGAGACAGCACACATACACATGTGGTGCACATCATGCATACCATCACTCACACATACACATATAAAAAAAATCAAATATTTTTAAGATGATCAAGAGGCATATGACCCATCTTGCCCATAAGAATCTTGACATAAGAACCCTTATACATTTAGTATTTATTGTCTTTTACTGTGTATCAAATACATTACCTATTTTGTCCTCTGTCAGCTAGAATTGAACCCAGAACCGCATGCACAATGATCAAGTGTGCTCTACCACTGATCTACATTCCTCCAGTGGGAATTAATATTTACATAGATTATTTTAAATAACAGTTTGAGTTTGAGAGCAAAATTGGACGGAAGTACAGAGTTCCCAAAATTGCACAACCCATCTATATGCTGCCTCCTTATACCAATATCCTGAACTGAAAGGATGCATTTGTTACATCAGGCAACCTGCACTTACCATCTGTCTCTATGGTTTTGCTTTTTCCACAATGTCATACATTTAGAATTTTACAATATGCAGCTTTTTATGACTACCTTCTTTCACTTGGTGACATACCTTTAAGGTTCTCCAAGTCTTTTCATGGTTTGATAGCTTTTTTTGTCCTGGGAACTGAATAATATCTGCTTGTACCAACATTTATCAATGAACTTACTAAAGAACATCATGGCAGTTACCAAGTTTGAGCAGCTGGGAATGGAGTTCCTATGAAGAGTCTCATACTGTTGTTTTCTATGCATGTGGACATAGATTTAAACATATTTGGGTAAATACCATGACTCCCAGTTGCCAGTTCGTCCAGCAAAGATGTTTAGTTTTGTGCAAACTGACAAACTGTTTTACAAACTGTCTGTGCTGTTTTATATGCTCACCAGCAATGCACATCCTTGCTGACATTTGGTGCTCGTTGGGGTTGGACTTCTCCATACCTCAGTAGGTATACAGTGGTGTCCTATTATTGTTTCAGTTTGTAGTCCCTTAATATGCTTGGTGTTGAGCATCTTTCTACCTGCCTATTTTCTGTCTTCATACTTCCATTGGTGAAGGATCTGGTCATGTCTTTTGTCTACTTTATATCAGCTCATATTGTAATACAGAGTAATTTTAAGTTTTAAACCATTTCTTTCTGAGATTTAAATTGCATTTCTTTTGAAGTGACTGAAGTGATTCCATCTTCTCCTGACTTCACTGTGTATCTGCTTAGATACTTCTCAGCCCTCTGCCCTACAATAGTCATGTCTGCCTTGTCAATGCATTTGAGATTTCTGTGACGATAACCATGGTCCAGATGAATGAGTCAAAGTAATTAATGTTTAAAATAATCAAAACAGGTTTAAGTAGAAAATAATTTTTCATGTTATGCTTGAAATAACTATCATGTTTTGACTAAAAAGATGTTGCAAGCTTACTCTGACCCTTACCTGGTGTTGATGTAATTGTGGCGTTTGCTTTGAAAGATGCTGTGCTCCTGAGATTCAGTGCCAAGAGAGACAGGAGCCTGCTCTTGGTCACTGGTCAAAATTAAAGGACTCTGATACTCTGAATTTGCTTAGTTAGTGTGGTAGCCTGTATCTTTCTCAAATGAAATCATTACCCTGTGAATCAGTGTGTAATCTTATGCTCATGCTCCTGAGCAATGGGGAACACTCATTTGGCACTCTCCGTATGTAATAGCCGTGGTTTCTTCCTTTAGAATTTTTAACTATCTGTTGGTGCCTAGAAAAAAAAGTAGCTTAATTGTTATTTTAAATCCAGGAATCTGAAAAGGCAGGGCTATCACTGAAGTGGATGTATTCAAGGAACACTTACATTTTTAGACAAAATAATACCACTATCTGCTAGTCAAATTATATTCCCCTGGATTTTTCTTTTCTTGTTGTTCTTTTGGGGGAGCATTGTTTATTTGTTTGTTTTTGTTTTCAAGACATAGTTTCTCTGTGTAGACCAAGCTGGGTTTGAACTCACAGAGATCTGCCTGCCTCTGTCTCCCGAGGACTGGGATTAAAGGCATGCACCACTATGCCTGGCCTTGTTTCACTCTTGAAACAAACAAATCTACAACTCAATCAAGCCTCCAGCTAAGTGTGAGATGGAAGAAATGATCTCTGTTGTGTCATCTGAAGTTATTACAGTAAATATGGCTATTACCAAGGAAGCTGGTAGAAATTTCCCAGCATAGCCATCATCCAGCAGGGGAGCATGGACAAGTTAAGTTATGAATCAGCTAGAGGGGCAAGGTGAACTTGGCTCTCTGGCTTGCTCAGCTAGCTCTTTAAATACAGCCAAGACCCATCTGCCCAGGGATTACATTGCACACTGTAGACCAGGCCCTCTACTAATTAGTGATTAATAAAATCCTTCCAAGACATGGCCACAGGCTAATCTGATTGAATGAGTCCTTCATTTGGGGTTCCAAACTCTAGGTCTATGTCAGGTTAACAGCTGAAGCTAACTATGACCATCGCTGAGGGCAATCAGTACTGAGGCATTCTTATTTTGTTTCTAATGTGATGAGAATGGTGGGACTAAAGGTATTGGTATATAAATGGAGGGATATAGAAGTACCTGGTGCCTGACACAGAATTCTGTGATATAGAAACACTGGTCTAAGGAATGATTAAAGGAGTCTAGGGCTGTAAAACATGTTAAAGAAGAGCAAAGGCCGTCTAGATGGACTTTGATCTCCAGGAAATGAGTGAGGCTGGTTTATTATGCATGAGTTTGCATGAGACCGTGTTCTTGGAGACTTCTGGGTAGCAGAAATTTTCTCAGACTATAATCTTTACAGTTATTTTAACTCTATAAACTGTATTGAAAAGGTGTACATTTTTGACAAAACTAAATACCAGAATAATGATGTCTTCTTTTTCACATATTGGTGAAAGACGGCAATCATTCATTTTAATCTAGTTATAGAGTCGTGAAAATGAGTTTCAAAATCTTCCTTTTGCTATTTCTTTTTTTGGAGGCCAGTTACACTCTAGAATAGACATTAGGCAATAGATCATAAAATTTCTGTAATATTCTGTGTCAGAACCTTGAATAATTCAAACATTCATCTGATCTCTGCTGTTTTATGTTTCAGACTTTGACTCTATGGATTAAAATTTAAAAATTCCCAAAATGTCTTACAGGATGGAATGAGCAAAACTACATCAAGGAGAGCCTGTCCCATTTCTTTTTGAACATATATTGTTGTTTCAATTTATACATAGTAATTGCACACATTTATGGTGTAGTAAAGCATTTCAATAATGTACAATGCACATAATAATTCGATGAAGCTAATTGGTATGTCACATGAGACATAACTATTTTCTTTCTTGCTGGAACATGGCTATTTGACATAGTCAATTAACTGTATCAACTACAATTATTCTGTAGAACATTAGATGTTATTCCTTCAAAAAACATACCATGGTGGGAGCTGTTAATTGTCTTTTCTCCATTTCTCTCTGTTTTTGAGGGTGCAGGACTCAAACTATTTGATAGGATGGGGCACAAGAGCAATAGCATTGCACACCGTGTTGAAGATGTGTCTTCCCCTTGCAGGCAATTTCAGTAGATCTTTATAATCTGGGGAACTGAATCAGGTCTGGACTGATCTCAGCAACTGATCGGCAGCCTGAAAGAACCACATAATTATGAGCTTGCTTCTAGGCAGTTGAAAGGGCTTAGCAGGAAGAGAGGTCTCTGGATCCAGATCTGATGACCTGGGTTTGAGTCACACAAAATGGATGGAAAGAAGCAACTCTCAAGAATTGTCCTTTCACCTCCATGCCTGCTCCTGCACATCCTCTCTGTCTCTGTCTCTGTCATTCCCACCATCCACCCTGTGTACGTGAGTGTGTGTGTGTGTGTGTGTTCCTCTCTCTATCTCAGAGCTTATTTCTTTCTCCATAGTCATGGGATGATGTGACAGGAGCAAGCATTTAATCTTTGTGCTTACCTTGATAAAGTATTATTCATATTGAATGGATATTTAATTCTGGTTGCAGTGGGAATCAATAATCTCATAGTTGCTCACAGTTTACACATAGCCACATTAAAATGTAAGAACACACACACACACACACACACACACACACACACACAATTTTAGCACCAAAAACCTAACAGCATACACTAAAAGTCTTTGGTCATTAGCTCAGTTCTGATAAGGTGGGTATACTTAGGCGGTATATGCTCGTCTGTGAGGAAGAATAAACTCAGGGATACTGTGCCAGATAAGGTAAGTACCCATACGCCAAAAGCCTTCTAGGGAACTTTCTGACAAGGAAAGATCATTCATTATCAGAAGATCTTAATTGGCATGTAGTATGAGTTTAGAGCTAAATTTCCACATATGGATTAAAAAGAAAGAAAGAAAGAAATCAGAGCTAGCATGGTGGCTTGGAGAGGTGTGAGAAAGGACAGTGAGAAGGCCTGGTGATGAAAGGGCTGAAAGAATTTATTAAGAGGCTGTGTGGTATTGAACTTGATGTAGCCACCTTCACCTCCAAGCACATGCATCACAAAACTGTACCCACCAAGAGATTCTCTTCCTTAAAAAAAGCAGGAAATGGTTGAATTTCACTCCAGGGGTGGGAGCCTTAGGCAGCCCCAGAGGGAACTAACTCCGCTCTGACAGTGAGTCTGAGAACAGCACAGGGTGTCCACTGTCAGCGAGCACTCCTCAGTCTCTTTGTGGAACATTTCTACCCTGTTCTGTCTTCAGGACAACTGCCAAGACAAGGCAGGGTTAACCAGGGTAAAGGATTTTAGCTTCTGTCTGTAGACTAGCCACCTGAAGCTCTGAATGGGGGAAAGAACAGAATACATACCTGAAAGGGCCATAGACGTGTGGAGCTCTGTTTTTAAAATATTTAAAACTTCCTTGACACCGTGTTCTCCCTGAAGAGTAGGAAAGGGGAGACAGAGCTTTGAGAGAACATTCTGACCATGGGTTGGGTAAAAGCTGTGTGCACAGTCAGAACTGTTTCAGGGAAGATAGAATGGGTGAAAGCAGAATATGTAAAAACTAAAACAAAACAAAACAAAAAAACAAGGGGAAAAAGTTAAAAAGGAGGGCTGTGGAACACAGCAGAGGCCTGAAGGTGAGGTGACCTGAAACTGTTTTGCAAGAAGTTTAGGAAATGTCTTCATTGCAAGTTGGATTACAGAAAACCGTGGGAATGAATGCCAAGTCCAGACTCTCATGCTAGCAACCCTACCTTGTAGGCAAGGCCCCAGAGGATCGGTCTCCCAAGGAAAACACACTTAGCCCCAAGGGCCAGGGCCTTCAGCACATCATTGCCAGTTCGAACCCCACCATCCATGTAGACTTCAACTTTCCCTTTGACAGCGGCCACCACTTCAGTCAGAGCATCAATCTGAAAGAGAAATGCACACCTAGATTCAGGTATTTCTGTTTCGTTTCTCTTGGGCTCAGGAACAGGGCCGGGAAATGCAAGCAAAGGCTAAGCCTGTCACAAGATTTTCTCCAGCTGTCCTTGCAGTTGTGGGAACTCAGCATCCTTCCCCTGAGGCCTGGAGATTCCTGAGGACCAGATGAGACTCTCACTCACTGTCCCTCCAGCTACTTTCCCTTTCACCTCCAGTCTAGCCTCGGCCTTTTTAGAAGATCCCCTCCATGTTGGATATGCTTGGCTCCTGCTTTCATATTCAGGGGACATCTTCCCATTCACAGTGCTCACTTTGGCACTACGGAAGCTGCTGTCTTTCATTATCCTTTTCTCATCTCTGTTTCTGAGATGTCATAGTGAGAGATGTCCCCACTGCTTGGGGACTAAGTCTTTTCTAGAAGAATAAATATGACCAGTCGTGGCCTGAGTGTCTAAACATCAGCCTGTTTGGGGGAACTGCAGCATCATTTCTTAAGTCTTCATGAGTGGGTAACTCGTCCCCAGTGTCCTCATCTGAGATGTAAAAATAGGAGTGTAGCAGCAACAACGCATAGGACAAAGGTACACCTCTGGAAGACAAAGGAAAACGGGGTCACTTTGTCCCGGTTTCTCTCAGTTCCAGACACAGACGCTAAGTGGTCTTACCCACCCCCATCCCCATCCGGCACCTGCAGGTGCCTGGCTCCTCCAAGTCGACAAGGAGGAGGACAGCAGGCCCCTCCTGAGGTGTGGGATGAAGGTCCTTGAAGAGGCAGTTCTGGGCGCCTTTTGTTACTATCTGTATTCTTCTGAAGGAAGCCAAGGAGAGGCATTGAAACAGAGGCCCCAGGCCCTGACACTGTGGAAGGAACCCATCAGAAAGCTGCCTGAGTCTGAGCAGAGTAATCATTTTTTTAAAAAAAGGAGGAAATAACTTTGTCCTTTGATGTATGTATGGAGTACTGGATGTATTTCGGATTTATATAATAACTGGAGAAAAACTCATGCCCAAGTATTATTTGGAATATTTTTATGATGCTGTGAAAAAGGAAATAAGTATATTTATAAAAACTCCTCTAGTCATACTCAGTACTGCAGTTGATCATAATTTAGAAATAGAATGTAGAAGCCAAGAGTGGTAGTGTCTATAAACCCAGCACTTGGAAAGCAGAGGTGAGGAAATCCAGGAGTTCAGGGTCAGCCTGGGCTACATAAGACTCTCAGAAGAACCAAATATAGGACCTGTGAGATCTTTCATCAGGTGAAGGCATTTGCTGCACCCATCCATACACATAAACACAGATGAACATGCACACATTCATATATAGACACAAGTGAGCATGCACACACACACACACACACACACACACACACACACACCAAATAAATTAATTAATTAATTAATTAAATAAATAAATAAATAAATGTAAAAACTAAATTAAAAAGCAAATACATGAAATAATAAAAGTAGAAATTGATTTCAGCCTAAGGTGCAGAATGGCCCATTTTTAATGAGTCAGAACAGGACATTTACTGAAGTTCTCTGAAAATGCAGTCTCTTAATTCCAAGAGGAAGCACAAAGACTGTTTTCTATGGAAACTCACAGAACAGGCTTACTCATCCCTGTTAAGGATTTTCTTTTGCAGATGCAATTATGAGGGGCCTTGTTTAGGCTTAACGATGAGACAGAATTGTTGGTAAGGTTAAAGTCCAAAGCTGCATTCTGGTCCTTAACCTGGTTTCCTTGTTGGTTCAACACTCTGGTTTGAGTCACTGCTCAGAGAGAGGAGTGTTATCTTGAGACAATCTCCACTGAGGTTTTGTTTTTTAGTTGCATCAAACTTTTTGCTCATTGAAAGTAAATATATAAGAAGAAATGGAAAAAAGCAGATACAAAAGCCATTATTAACAATGAAGTCCTAGTAACTCAGACAGTGAGCCAGATTTGTTCGCCAGATCCCTGAAAAGCCAGGGCCCCTTTCCAGTCCCATGTTCTCTTCTGTGTTGAGAGGCACCCACGACTCTCCCTCTCAATCCAGCTTTCCCTGAGAGACTCAGCCCAGCGAGCCTTTTCTCCACACAGGTCTGCCATTCCACTGTTCTCACCAGCGAGGGCCTGGTAGAGAAGGAATGGCAGGTGCCTGAAATCACTCAGCTCCACAGCCTCAGAACACAGCTAGAGCAGCTTTGGAATTTCTGCTTCTTGGAATACGTCTTTTAAAGAATTAATCAAAGACACATGTTTTAGTTTTACAGATGGTCACTGATACATTGTTTAAAATAGTTTAAAAAAATAAGTCAGACATAGTGGCGCACACCTGTAATTGCCACTCTCGGGGATCAGAGATGGGAAGACTGAGGATCCAAAGCTAGGATGGGCTACACGGTGTGACCTTGTCTAAAAAAACCAACCAAACAAACAAAAAGACACACAGTAGAGAAATACTGGAATCAATGCAGATGTTCAACAATAAGGGATTGATTATATAACTTGCCCATTCGTGACACATCATTAAAAAGAAGAGAGACTTATAAATAATGAAAGTATGTGCCTAATACATTGGGTAACTGAAAAGAAGGAAACTGTGAAACATATTAATGATTGTATATTTTTTAAAACAAGAAAAAAGATTTATTTGTAATAATAAGTACCAATAACAACCCACCAATGATTGTGATAAAAATTGGGGGTGTTTTTTAATCATTTATTTTTGTTCAGGGATATTTTATGAGGCAAAAGGAACTAAGGAGGAAAAAGGTTCACTTCTGTTTGTTAAAATAGAATAGTTTTTTGGGAAAATATAGCATAAACACATCTATGAAGACAAATTAACAACCAATTCCCATTTAAAGATTTTCCCTACTTCCCTTTGCTCATTTTCTTTCTCACAAAAAAAAAAATGTGCAGAATGGACACACGTTTGTGAGCTAGTGTGAGCTAGTGTAGCTCTTAATAAATGATTCATCAGTGTTCTATGCACTAGTGAACCAGGGTATTTCAGATCCATTTTAAAAAACACTTGTGTGTCCACATGAGGTGCTGTTCCTCCCTGCATTGTGTCAGATAGGATATCTTGGTTTCTAAAAATCCATGAAGACACATCAGCTTTAATCTGGTCACTGCTGACTGAAGACAGGGTCCTCAATGCCTTTGAACATCTCCCTTAGTCTACCTCATTATCTATTGTGAACTTGTACACATTAGTTGATGTCTCTAGACTCCAGTATCCTAACTGTACAATAAGGATGTATCTGTTTTTCAGCAGTCTCACAAGGTTTAGATATGTTACACATACAGTTCACAAAAATAGTCAGGTTTATAATGTATTTTTAGTAATTAACCTTCCTTAAAATCAATAGGTAATACCCATGATAAGTGAGAGGACAATGTGTACCAGATTTAGGAGAGGGCTTTGGTGTAGACATCTATAGAGCATTTAGAAACATCCCTCTGTAGTAGTCCTACTTACTGAAGCAGGAACCTCATCAAGCTGCCTACCACCATGGTTGGAAACAAGGATGCCTTGGACATTGTGTTTCACTGCTAATTCTGCATCCTCTTTCGTCAAAATCCCTTTGAGGATAATGGGCAACTGAGTCATACTCTGAAGCAAGGAGAGATCATTCCAGCAGAAAGTTGTACTTGGCAAATGTGTGGAATTTCTCTGTAGGGAATGAGAAGGTGAATGTTAGTCCCAAATTCTCACATCACTTGATTTACTCAAAAGATGACACAAACTTGAAGCACTCATATTTATAAGCTATGAAAACTGAGCAACACTACCCAACACTTGTTCTAACTCCTTCCTCTCACAAAAGCTTTATAAAGAATTTCTACTTCAATGACTTTTTCAATGACCATTAATCACTGTCTTTGATTGATAATTACTCTAGGATTTGGAGACAAAAAGACAGATAAGATAAATCTATGTTTTAAAGGGCTTCAGAGTTCAGTATGTGAGATGAGGAAGAAAAATAGTTATGAGTCAGTTTGACATTTTCTTTCTTTTTTCTTTTCTCTCTCTCTCTCTTTTTCTCCTTCTTCTTCCTCATGTAACAGCTCTGGCTGTCCTGGAACTTTCTTTGTAGACCAGGCTGGGACCCTGGTTCCCAATGAGGGTCTGAACAGACTTAGATCTCTGAATAGTTTGAGGAAGGCTTCTGCCTCTAGAGTGCTGGGGATTAAAGGCATGGGCCATCACTGTCCAGCCACTTTGACATTTTATGGTTGAGCTATGCATGGACTAATATAACCAAAGCAATAAGAACCTTAAAAAAGCCCTGCCTCACCATATGCAGCAGATTTCCTTAAATTTTGATATGTCTCCTGGTTCAAGAACACCCAGAAAAATCATAGCTGCCCATGAACTGAAAAGGCCAATGTCACTATAACCATGATTTTCACTCTCAAGGGCATGACATCTCTTTCCATACTTAGAATTTAATGAAGGAAGTGTCCTTTGTAGTCCCTTAATTGAATGGTTTCCAAAAGATGTGCTGCGGAGCCTTGATGTTTCTGGAGGAGTTTTTAAGTTTTCAAGGCAGCAGATTGGGGCCCCAGCTGGCTGGACTAGCTAGCTATACACCTGTGCTGTGAGTGTCCTCTTCTGAGAGGACAGTTTGTCTATCTATTCCATGCAAAATAATCACTTCCTGAGTCCATCATGAAATGAAAATTATTAGATGAATAGTTTACTCTCCAGTTCCTGCACAGCTCCTCTCTAATGCTCTCCTGTCTCCCAACATCAACCTTGGTTGAGCATCTCTGATGACAGGCAGAGCAGCTTCAGAGATGGGAGCATTTGGTCTTAAGTTCTGCCTGGAAGAACTGGGCAGCTGAAACCAGGTCAGCCACTTTAACTGCTATCCCTCTAGTATCTGCCACAACAAGGCAGGTAGGGGAAAAGAAGGCATGAGAGAGGAAGGAAGGGAGGAAGGAAGGAAGAGAGGGAGGGAGGGAGGGAGGGAGGAAGGGAGGGAGGGAGAGATGGGTGATGAATGAAGGAGGGAAGGAAAAGGAAAGAGGGAGGCACAATAATAGTCTCTCCTCACTCTAAACTCTTCTTATAAGTAATGCCCTTTGAGTCTGATATCTTTCTCACCTCTTCAGGTGGACGGAGGTCCTTCAGCATTGCCTCTAAATTCAGTTGGTTTCTTAAAATGCGTCTCCTTTTGCCAAGTATTGGTGCATCTGTAGTGACCACCAAAGCTTTGAAACCCAAGGCTTCTACTCTCTGAATCAGCTTCCTGTTGAGCTCCCAATCTGATTGCACACAGAGTTGGAACCATCGGAAGCCTCTGGGGGCAGCAGCAACAATGTCTTCCAGGGTACAGCTGGCATAAATGCTGGTAATGTAGCAGACATCGGCTTCCTGAGCAGCTGCAAAGCAGCAGGTGTGAGCCAGTTTGGAAGGCAGAGTTGTTTGAAGTAGCCTCTGACCAGGTTGCCCAGTGAGTGTAGAGAAAGCCCAAGTTCATTCTACTTCCCCACAGGACAGGGTGAGGTTGTTTGGTTCAATAGAGAGTCCTAGTGCTTGTGTGCTCTTCTGTGTGTAAGCTGCTCTGTAAACCTTGGTTTGATGATTAAGATTTTCTAACAAGAGATGTTTCTGAATCCCCAGAGATGCCATTGGGTGTGTTATACCCTTCAGACAGGAAAGCAAACCCCCTATGAATTCCTTGGTGGAAGAGAGGGGATTTAGAGACAGGAGATGTTCCGCTGCAAAATCATGAGCTTTGTAGTGGAAGATGAACATAAGATAAGATAAGAAGACGGAGTCCCACTCCTCCTTCCCTGTGTGGCTTTATTAGTTCCTCTATTTATCAAGTGGAAAAGGTAGAACTGTGTGTCATGGCTCTAAAATTATTATTTTTCATTTTCTGCCTTCATCATTTCAGTGTCTCCCCAGCAGGTTAATCTCACTATGGAGCTTAGTGGCCAGAGAATGTGGCCTAATCAAAAATTAATGCCAATGCATGTATTTTTACAGTCTACATCTAATGCTATGCAAACAATGGTTAAGCAATCCCTTTATTATCTTTTTTTTTTTTTTTTTAAGACACAGCTTCTTTGTGTATCCTTCACCATCCTAGAACTAGCTTTGTAGACCAGGCTGGCCTTGAACTCACAGAGATCCTCCTGCCTCTGCCTCCCAAGTGATGGGATTAAAGGCACTGCCCAGCTTTGACATCATTCTTAATTCCAACAGGATTGATGCCCCCTAAGGCCTTTCTGTAAGAAGACTTGATGCTCACTGTCCCTTCTCAGGGTGAGGCCTCTCACTCTCTTCTGGCCTTCTGGAAAGGGATGGTTCATACCTCTGGCTGTGCTCCTTTCTCCATCTGGCCAGGCAATAGAGTGCAAAGCCGTGGGTGCGATGCAAATGGGGGCCGAGATCTCCTGCCCTTGGATTGTGGTTCTGGTGTCCACCTCTGACACATCTCTCAGGTATCTGGGGCGGAGGCGGATTCTGCACTAGACAATAAGGTGGATTATTCTCTAGCATGATGATGCTTTCTGCAGCTGGGACCCTGGTTCCCAATGAGGATCTGAGCAGACTTAGATCTCTGAGCCCTTGCTGGGATTAGTTAGTTGACCTTGAGTAAGCAGTGTAGGCTCAGGGGGGAGGCTAATCGCCAGGAAACCATTTCCCCACATGAACCCAGCAACTCCTGAGCGGTTGGGGAACCAGAGTCCCCCCAGCCTCTGTGTTTCTCTGTCAGAGCACTGCTCCTGTGGCTTGCCACCCAGTGTTTAGATGCTTAATTTAGTCTTTATCAGCAATGACTAGACAGGGAAAGAAAAGCAAGAAAGGAATTTTAGGTGTCCCCAGAACGAAAGACAAGGCAATTAAAAGGATGCAAATCCTAAGAAAACAATCATGCCCCCCACTCCTCCCCTGACTACCCCAGAAGATTGATTCGTTTGATTTATACACTGCTGTAGGGAAGGTAGGGGAGTCCACAAATGACATAAAAAACATTATTCGATGACAGATAGAAGCTTGGCTATAGCTGTTGTTGGTTGACATATGCTCCAGCCCTTAGTGTTCAAGTCCAACTCTCACCCTAAACACCCTTGGATCTTATTTTCTCCAAACTTGAGTCCTTTGCCCTCCATCACATTTTTCTCCTCTAAGGTCAAGGTTTTAGGAGCCCAAGAGCTCCAGATCTACATCCAGGATTCTCTGTCAGACACCTGGCTGGTCCTGTTCCATCTTCACTTGCTTACAAAGTTGCCAGCATACAGAGAACTGATTAGCCACTTCCCCTAGATCTAAGAAGATTCTCTCTACAAAACTTCTCCCCAGCTCCCTATGCCTCGTCCCCCACGCCATGATAAACCAGCACAGAAGCCAGCCATTTTCCTGTGTATGTTGTGTTCGCTAAAGACAGACACCACAACTTCCCCGTCTAAGGATTCTCAAGCAATGCACATTAGAGTAACAATGCAAAGGATAAAGAGAAGACCTTTTAAACGCTGCGATGTTTTCCTTGTATGTGATGCCCTCATCAGCTTCTCCTTCAATAAAGTCCCACGATGACTTAGATAGCAGCTCTTGTGCACGTGCCTTAAAGTCTGCCACACACACCAACGACATTTCTGGAGCTTCAAAATACAAAACCCAAACCAACCCAATGAGAATACTTTTGACATAAAAAGAGGCTAACCTCTGACTTGATACTTTGTTATTAATTTAGTTACAAGAAATAATCAGGAATAGGAATCATCCCTTATATATAATTCACATCTGATCCCACACGGGTCTGCCAGGACCTCTAGCACAAGGTAATGATGAGATTGATCAACTATTTATAGGAAATGTGCTGGAGGCCTCAGAATTTCATTTAAAAAATCATGTCAATACTAAGGGCTTAAAAAGGGATTTTTTCATAACCTGGCAACAAGCCAAGGAAATTATAAGGAAACATCCTACTTGTTCTTTATACAAACTCCACTACCAGCAGGATGTAACCTAAAGGGTAATGAAAGGAATGAAATCTCGCAGATAGTTGTGTTTCATTTTGCAGAACTTGGAAAACTGAAATATTTACACCACATGGTTGACACCTATTCAAAATTTCAATGGGCAACTGCTCTGAGTTCCGAAAAGGCAGATTCTGTAATCACACATTTGCTAGAAGTTATGGCCATCATGGGTATACCTATACAAATTAAAACTGACAATGCTCTGGTAAAATGAAACAGTTTTTTGCTTATTACAATATAAAGCATATTACAGATATACCACATAATCCTACAGGCCAAGCAGTCATGGAAAAATCAAATCAAACTCTAAAGGATATGCTAAACAAATAAAAAGGGGCTAAAATACCCCCCAGAAACATATTGCATAATGCTTTATTAACTTTGAATTTTCTCATGGATAATAAGAAAGGAACAATAGCTGCAGAGAGACATTGGATAATAGGGAAAAACTACAGAATTAAATCACCCTGTGTACTTTAAAGATGTGCTGACCTCAG
The DNA here is from genome assembly GCF_049852395.1 of Peromyscus maniculatus bairdii. Taxonomy (NCBI): domain Eukaryota; kingdom Metazoa; phylum Chordata; class Mammalia; order Rodentia; family Cricetidae; genus Peromyscus; species Peromyscus maniculatus. Next base: position 78,995,677 of record NC_134857.1, on the reverse strand, counting down.
AATGGAAACCAGCATGTGTGTTATGTGGGAGATGAGGTTTTCCTTTTGTTTCCACAGAAGAAGAAAAGCTGTGGATACCATCATAATTGATAAAGGTTAGATTTGAACAAGAGAGACCTCTTAATTAGAAGAGGTGATAGTTCATCAACCAGCATGACCATCCAATTTAAATTAATTTATACCACTAACAAATGCTGTTCATTTGATCAGATATAACTTGCCAAAAGAGAACCTCCCCAAAGTTAAGGTTGGGGAAGGGTTTTGTTTTTTTCTTTCAGGAGAATAAAAGTTAAGGAATCTGAAGAACACTGGACAAATGAGACATCTGAAGAAAAAGGACAAATCATCCAGAAAAAAAGAAATGTCCCAAGAAAAAAAGTAAATTGGCCTATTGGTATATCATATATCTAACAGGATAAAATTTCATAAGTCTTCCTAAATGTTCTTTACAGACTTATAACCCAAATGGTCTTTATGTAGTCCCAGTTCAATTAAAAATTAAAGCTTTGGAATTAGAGTGTGGCTCTTTCTTTATTTAAACCCAAGCATGCTTGTTAAAAGAAAATGCAAAAATCTCTGTATCATGTCAGAAGAGCCACCTGATATGGAACAGAAGAAAAACCAAAATTAAGGGACTATTCTATTGCTATTAATCTAATGATCCTTTGTTTTTATTTTGACTCTTTAAAACTTTTCTTAAGGTAAGTATTTTATATCAAAATTTATTAGATATGTATATATATATATATATATATATATATATATATATAAAACTTTTATCATGATATTAATGGTCATATAAAGTACTAACTAATTCAGAAAAAAGGTTTTATCTAGTTTCCTATACATGATTTCAGGTTTGAGTCTCTATCAGTTTTCTGCAGGGAATCATGACCATGCCTAACAGCAACTTTGAAGTCTCCAAAAAGATGATGGGGCCCCACAACAATGATTCCATCAGGACTATGATAATACCATTAAGTTGACAATCACCACCCAAAGATGAGCTTTGGACTACAAACTGCTCAGGACAATATCGAGATGCCTAGCTAAGAGGATACAGACTCACAGACTACTCCAGTCAGGATTTGACCATAATCCTGAATTTTCTTTGTGTCCCCATAAGACTACCAACACTCCCAATCAGCAGGAAGTAGCCTAAAAACCTATGTCCACATTCCCAAAAAAATGGATTATGGATGTTTGTCTTTTTTAGGGGTTGGTTAAAATTGTTATTGGTCATAGTCAATCTATTTCTAAAAGAAGAAAGGGTGATATAATATAGAAATGTATTATATAGAATTGATGGGATAAAAGAGTACATTATTGAATCTAGTCTGAAGAAAAAAAGATACAGATGTAGAATAAAATGGTAGATTATTGAATCTACTTTGAAAAGAAAAAACAGGAATATAGATATAAGATAAAAGGTACATTATTGAATCTACCTTTAAAAAAGCAACTACTTGTCCGGGACCTGTCCTTAGTGCACGAGCTGGCTGTTTGGAACCTGAGGCCTATGCTGAGACACTTCAGCCTGGGAGGAGGGGACTGGACCTGCCTGGACTGAATCTACCAGGTTGAGCTGAATTTCCAGGAGAGTCTTTGCCCTGGAGAAGATGGGAATAGGGAGTGGGCTGGGGGAAGGTGGCGGGGAAAGGGGGAGGACAGGGGAATCCAGTGGCTGATATGTAAAATGAAATTAAATTATAAAATAAAAATAAATAAATAAATGTCTAAAAAGCAGCTACTTGTTTTAAATATTTTACACTGGATGTTAGTATATTGTATACAAACTATGTATATTGATACAAATTTGAGATTGATTTTGTTAGAAAATACTGTACATATATTTCTAATCTTGTTCAAAGTATTATACCTATACAGTTCATTTAACAATGTAAGACAAATTTCTAGTCCTTGAAAGTTATTATTACCAACTAATTAGGATATAAAGAAATGCAGATTAGTAGTCAACCTATTACAAGGGAACTTGTCAGGTTAGGTACATTTTTAATGTCAAACAGAGATATGTTTTAGATAAACAGGTCATCTTCAAACACTTCAGAGATCTACAGAATATGGCATTTAAGATGTTTTAATAACATAGATTCTTTTTTTAAAACAGTGACACATGTCTGCTCCTGGCAGCACCAATCTACTTCAGAGAAGATGATGGGCACCAAAGAACCCCCATATGGAGTTTGCTTTCTTTGTAGCAAGTTAGCTACTGGGCAAGAAAATGCCCTTGCCTCGACTGCTGACAGTATGCTGTCCAAATGGAGAAGCAGGACACAAAAGAAAGGACTGCTGAACCTACCAAGACAAGGTAGGAAGACCCTTTAGAAAATTCTGCTTCCCAGATGAGTCTGTCAGATATGCTAGGCCTATAGGCTAAAGATAGATGCCCCAATGTTGCAGAAGAACCTTGGGTGAGGCAGCCATCAGTTTCTGTCATTTCTCATATTTTTTGGAAGTCGCGTACTCAATTAATATTATTTCCTTCTTGGGTCTCTGAGAGAGTTGAAAATTGGATAGTTGTACATTTCCTTGTTAACAAATTCAGAAAAGAAACTCACTAAAGAAGTGTAAAGTGTATAAGTTTGAAAGATGTCAAATGATAGTTTCCGGTTGGTAATACAAGTTAGGATAGAAATGAATTAGGCACAAACTTTGGACTCAACAAAATAAGATAAATAATGGAGTGTTTTCTCTGAGTCTGTCAAATGTTAATGGACTAGACATTGTTAATGTAATTCTTGACTATATATATTGTAAATATTTATTGTATATAGTTCTTATATTAATTATAACCTTCTTTTATTAGACAAAAAAAGGGGAAATGTGGTGATATATTGTATACCCTAATAAAATTTTCCTGAAGATCAGAGAACAGAACAAGCCACTAGATTAAACATAGCTGCCAGGCAGTGGTGGCACACATCGTTAATCCTAGCACTTGGAAGACAGAGATTCAGCCAGATCTCTGTGAGTTCAAAGACGCCCTGGACTACATGAGATTGACTCAGTCTAGGAGAGAAACAGAGCCAGGTAGTGGTGGCACACACCTTTAATCCCAGTATTTGGGAAGCACACGTCTTTAATCACAGCACTAGAAAGAAAATGATGGTTGGGCAGAGAAAGGTATATTAATTATAAAGAGACAGGAACTGAAGCTTTTTTGGCTGAAGAAGCCTATTCGGCTAGAGGCCTATCAGCTGAGGCTTTTTTCGGGCTGAAGAGTCCTAAAGGTAAGAGGTGGCTGTGGCTTGTTCTTTTGTCTCTCTGATCTTTCAGTATTCACCCTAATATCTGGTTCCAGGTTTTTATTAAAAGACCATTTAAGATTCATACAACAGGGACCAGAGTGTGAAGCTGTTTAGACGCAGCATCTATATTTTGATGTTCTTTAACTGAATGTATTTACTCCTGACCCCCAAACCAGAAGACCTCCATCCTCTCATGGCCACTCCCAACACCTGATTATTTGGTCTTCTGAATCTCTATCATGACTGTTTCCTATGTTCTACATACCCTGTATTAGATATGATTGAGGCTATACCACAATTTAAGAGATTACCACCCTCCTCCAAGTGTCTCTTGCCTTCTCATCTCCTTCCAGGTACCTGGGATCTTCATGAAATGGAAGCTTCTTTGCACCCCTGGTGTCTCCATGCACCCATATCATCTCCCTTGCCTCTTTCCAGGACCTGCCTCCTAACTGCCTACTTAGCTTCATGCCTCGGTGACATTACTTTCACTTGGCATTCCTATCACTTTGTGAAAAATCAAGTCTGAATTGTTATCAGTGGGAGTTTCCAGGAACCCAAGGATGTTTGAATTACCCAAGGGTGTGGACAACATGGTGAAAGCAATTGGTTTTATGGTTGTTCCTTGGCTGGATGACTGGACACGTTGCCAAAATGTCACCACCTTCTACTTATTTGCCAAGAACACATATTGCTCCCATTTATTGCCATCAGTGATCTGAACCCTGCAAACTGTACATGGTACTCCTGATACAAACACACAGAAGGAGTGAAAAAGGCAGAATTTAGGGGTCACCAGTACCTTCTCCAATAGGAGCAAGGACAGTGAGATGAATAGTTGCAAAGATGCCATCGACAATGGGATTGCTCACAAAATTCAGGGATCTTACATGAGAAGATTCTGGAAGGAAAGGATGGGAAATACAAACTTTAAAGCTCTAGCCAACCCTAGTGCAGGAAACAACAGTGTAAAAATTACCCCAAGCCTAAAAGTAGAAACCAAAGGACTTTTAAGTTCTTCCCTGAGAGAAAGGTATACATCTCAGAAACTCACTCTTCTATCAGAATGGCAAAAGACCAAAACGCTAGATGAAAATGTGGGGTGCTGAATACCGTGGCTTGGGTAAAGATGAGACAGAACTGGCCTGAGGGCAACTGGAGTCAGGAAAAAGTCTGGAGAAGCCCACTAGAGAAGTACCACATAACTCCTACCTACGGGGCTAAACAGAAGTTCCATGACAAAAGTCAGGGTCCCTGGGATGTGGAAGCTTTAGATTATGTCTAGCATAGAAACTACACAGAGCTGGAGTATAATCCAAGAGAAACAGCTCAGAGTTACCTGTCCATAGTACTGTGATTATGGAATTTGAAAGCTGTTTGACAATAAAGCATTAGTCTCAACCTCCTTAAATGTAACCAAAGCTGTCTCGTTTTCATTCACCTTCTAATCTTTCTACTTTCTAACAGCTGTCAACATCTCTGTCGAGTAGACAGAGACATCAAGCTAATGGGCTAGTCATTTCTTTATTTTTTATTCAGAGAGAATGGGGCTCAGAAAATAGGACACTTGTGGATGATTAGACAGTAAAGTAGTGCAGGCAAAGACTTCGGAACTATATCTCTGTTAGCCCCAAAAGATAGATGCTTGCCTCCAATTCAACAGGAAAGAATAAAGTTGTTTTAGTAGTAAGTTAAAACAGAAATTTTATACAAAATTTATATGTAATGTATAAAGTATATCTATAAATATTGATCAGTAATTTAAATTACATGTTAAATTACATTTAAGAAAAATTCGGAAGCTTAGTGATACAATTATCTACTTTTCTTTTTATGACATGTGTAAAAGTCGGTAGAGTACTGAGTTCATTAGTCTCATTAAAAGAACAACGTAAGAGTTACTGTTGAAGGGGATTGATCATACTTTTCCATTTAAAATGTCCCCAAATTTGAGAAAGCACTTAGTGTAGTGTGTTTGTATGTTGCAGTCTGCTTCACAGCAGAGTTGAAACCAGAAGCTGAAGGGAGGATTCTAGTCACCCAATGGTTCCTTGGGGGCCCACTTCCTCTGTCTCCTTCATGAACTTTGCTTCTATTCTTTCTGACTCTGACTGTCCTGAAAAACAGGCAGAACATACGGAAAGCCTTTTGCCCACAGATCATATGTGAAATGCTGTTTCAGGAACTTTATCTCCTCAAGCTTCTTCAAGCTCCTCCAGGGTTGAAAATCAGAGAGAAACCATTCAGAAATGAGTGATGATATGAAAATCCAAGAGCAAGGACATTCAGGGTATCTGCTGTGTGGTCTGCTGTTCAAACTCTGAACCCTGATACAAGATGTAAACTGGAGCTGACTGTTTTGTTGAGGAAGACCTTGTTTTGTTCAGATTGATAAGCAGAGCTGAATCAATTATCCTAGACAACTCATTGTTTTCCTTTGAAAATTTTTATGGGCTGCATGCTGCTTTTACTTAAGAACCTTTGGAGTATCAGATTTTGCATTTGTTTGGAAAACTCTGGGGTTCTCTGTGGGAAACAAGTCAAGAATTACTGGGTACTGGTAGACACTGGGGAGGGGAGAATAGTTTGCCTCACTGAAGGCTTCTTTGGTAATTAAGAATGTGTCCTTCAAAGTCCTTTGGCCTGGTCTCTTGGAATTTAGGCCAAGATCTGGAATGTCAAAGATAAGATCAAGGCCACAATTTGAGAAATGATAGGGCCCAAGGGTGACTAAAACTCTGTTCCAACCTCAAGGATAGAAGTTGCAAAAGGCAGGATTGTCTTCAAAGCCTTATCTGCAGCAATTACCTTAAAAAAAAAAAAAGCAGCAGTAAATTCATGGCTGAGTTATTTACAGAGAGTGTAGCATTATGGGGCTCTGCATAATTTCAGCACAAGGGGCCTAGGACTGAGGACTTGATCCCTTAGACCAACAGTGCAGATAACAAGATCACAAGGGAAAATAGCCCTGGGACTAAGCAGAGGAGGCCCCAGTACAACCGTAACAGGAGAGGCATCTGACAGGAGAAGAATTGGATAAGTAACAAGTCTGCGCTCAGCTATAACATGGAAGGAGTGGTCAAGCACAGGGGTGCTGTGAGGAACAGAGTGTCACATTTGTTTGAGAGTGGGGAATCAGAGCATCTGTTTGGTCAGAGCATCTATTTAGTCAGAGGCTATAAGAATTGATCAGCCCCTTCAGTCAGCCTGGAAACAATTCTGGTCAAATCTCTGGAACATCATGTTAAAGGCACAGGACCCTTTTGGGCCATGATGATCATTCATTTATTTCATAAGGCAGTGATTTCTCCCCTTCACCCCAGTGACCCTCAACTTCTCATTGTCTTGTACTCCTTCCCTGTAATGTCACTTCCTTTCTTATCCTGTAACAGTGTGCTGCCATGGAGAGTGTGCTCTTTGGGTGCTTCTGAACTCTCTCTGCACCTGCACAAGGCACTGATTCTTCTGTTCTACTCTAGGGGCTTGTGTATCACAGCTCTGGGACACGCTCATCCCAGAGCCCTTGAACGCACTCTCCAAAGCATCTTGGCATTCCTTACCTTTCTACTAAATTCTCCTTCCCTCCATGGTGTCAGCAATTAAAATTGCTGTTCTCCATAAACAACATTAATGATAAATAAAAGAAATTATGTATAAAATAATTTTTTATACTTTGCTGTGTTAAATAATGACCACCAACACAACAACATTGCTTTGTAGTATTTTGTATTGTGACTATGCCAATTTTCAGAAACTTTGTTAGTCAAGGGGGTGTTTTCTGTCACTTAGAATCCAATCACTACTTTAATATCATTTTGTCTATGGGAAAACTACGTTCTGAGTGCCAAAGGAATAACTCTCAAAGAAAGTGTTGCTGCCCAGCTGTATTGGTAATTGCTTGCTTTCTATAGGAGTTAGAGACACTGATAGAGTGTTTTGGAAGATTGAGGGATTTCCTGATGCAGTTAAGCAATGAGATAACTTTATTATGCATGTTTGGAACAATATGATGGTTCCTTTATAGTAACAACAACAACAATAACAATAATAATGATGATGATGATGATGACAACACATTGCAACCATTTGTCTAGTGTTCCACGACACTCAACACATTGTGTGAGTGGCTTAAGTCCACTAATGTTTTAATTCTTTTTGTCATCCCCACAATAAAATATCCACCATTTCACAAGTGAGGGAAAGATTGATAGACTTCATATAGAATCACATCTTGTAGCTTGTTCTGACTTCTATGCCTGGCTGCTAATCACTATGAAAAGAAGAAAATATCTATTGTCAAAAGTGGTTTCTAGAATGAAGGAGTTGGCAAGTACCTTCGATATTTGAAATGTCATGGTCATGTACGGCATTTCACTTCACCTGGCAACATCACAAGTCTACCACAAAGTAGAAGGCTGCCAGATAAGCAAGAAGCAAGCAGCCAAACCACCAACCAAACAAAACATTCATCCAGCTCCATCTCAACATCTTACAAAACATTCTTCCATAAGTTACAGCATTTGATGCTCACAATACAGAGTGCATGTAAGAGTTCAATTGCAGATTTTAAAAACTGGTTTGCTCCTGGTGCCCTTGAAGCCACATTCAATGGTGGGTGGAGGAAACAGCACACCAGCTGTGCAGCACAGGGTGGACTTGGTCAATTCTCACAATTCAATCCACTGGGAAAGATGTCGCCATGAGTGACCCCCTGAGATCACTGTCTTGCCTCTATTTACTCAGGGTAGAGTGTGCAAACAGACAGAGGTTACACAAATGGTTCCTTTTCTGTTCATCATAGGCTAAGGAGTTAGAAATCCCAAATGCACCAAAATCTAAGCCTGACTGCCAACATGATGCTGTTCCATTCCCGACTTCACACTGTGGCATGTAGTCAAAACACAATGCAGGAAATGACCTTCAGACTATGAGCGAGGTACAAGTGAATTTTGTTTTTACATCTGCATTCATCCCCAGGGTGTCACACGATGCATACAATATTCCACTAGCATATCTGTACCACCTACTGCTCCCTAAACTAGTAACATTTCGTAGTTGTTTAAGGATAGTTGGAATTATAAAACTAGTTCTGCCCAACAGGCTCGGTATGGATATGGCAGGTGCTAGTTCGCTGGTAAGATTTAGGACACTTCTTTTCTGCTGCTACAGCCATGCAGAGGCCCCATCTTCCAAAAGCCAGAGCTGTGAGATAAAGGCTTGGGTTTCCAAATCCCTATTTGGAAAGGGCTAACCTTGTATGTGAGATGATTTTAAATAAACAAATATATATTATTTGCACATACACATTTTATGTTAACTCACTGATGTTTCAGGCAATAGCAACTATCTTTAATTAGATATCTAGGTGCTATCCAAAATACTGGAGATTAATTGAAAAGTTGTAGTTTTTCAGTCTCAGGTCTCAAGACACTTATTGTCAAAGTTGAAGATGGGTCGGTATTCATTCAGTTTACTAGGACGATTTAGAGATTAATGTGAGTGCTTTCCTAGGGAAAGCTACTGGAAATATGGGGGGAAATCTCCATTGCTTCTCAAAGCAGACCTCAGGTGATGCCCACTATCATTTGTACAAGTTCCAGTAGTTACTGAGTTTAAAAAATCATGACATCACTATCTACCCCAGGGTTCTCACAAGAGTGGAAGTACTTAGTGAAATGTAGAATTACAGAGTGGTTCCCAGTAAAGGCTTTGGGAGATTTGCACTCTGGGATGGTATAGAACATGAAAACCCCCTTTCCTTTTGATCTGCTTCCTGGTTCATCTATTCCATTCAACTATTTGGCTATATATGCCAATTTCATCCTGTCTTGGTTCCTCTTCTTTTCAGTCCTTCCTACATGTATCTGTAGATCAATTGGCAGCTAATCAAGATCATAAGAATCCAGTCTACTGAAGGGAACTCATACCTACATCCAAAGGATCAAGTATCTCCAAATAAATGACATAAGTTCATTTGTTTTTTAAATTATTAACTACATTTCTTCTAAGAAATAGGAGACCTGTCACTGTATTCTTCTTGCTGTGGCCAATGCTCTATGTAATAAGCACATCTATGTGCAAGGACCTCGTGGATTCTCAGAGCTCTTTTATGTGAACATATTTTGATGGATTTTTTTCCCTAGGGATACATACACATTCTACCATTTCCAGGTTTGAATTCACCAGACTGAATCTTTTCTGCCTGCCAACTCTTTCATACTACAGCTTCCTCGGGTAATGTCTCAATGACCCTGCCACCTATCTGCCTGTTATCCTCTTTGCCAAGCTCTCACTATCTCACTACGCCTCCCACAACTGCCTATCCTAGGTAGGACCACACTTGCTACATCACCTTCTCCCCAGGTTCCAAGCATATAGACAATAACCCAAAACAAACCTGATTCAAAAGTCTTCCAATAACCAGGAATAGTGATATGTAGAGGCAACCATGCAAAGCCTGATACAGTGGCTCCCAGCCCAGTACAGGTATATAGGATATTCATGGATAAACATTAACCTCTTGGAGGAATATTAACTTTTTAGTGAAACAGGGAAGTACGAAGCAACTAGTCCAGATCAAAGTTTGCTTTGACATGAACTTGAGTGGTTTTGTAATGTTTGCTCCCCAAACTAGTTGTTTACAAAACATTACAAGGATCCTGAAATTTGTTGTTAAGATTAAACACTGAAATAAAGTAGTTGCTTATTTGTTTTCAAGCCACCTGTTCATAAAGATGGTTAATGGATGGATAGGAGTGATTTCAGGGAGAGATTTTTTTAAAAGCCTGCACTGGAAAAATGAGACCTTTGCCTCGGAGGTGGTAAGCAGATAGAAGAGCAGATAATCACTTGAAATAATAGACAGAGAGAAGATAATGGCTTCCTACCATCAGGAAGGTAGTGAGGATCCTGGACAGGACAGCATAAGAAGAATGTTGAGCTCTACATACTGAACCAGACAACCAAATTCATGTAGGAGACAGGGAGACTATTAACAGTTTTGAGGACATGATTCAGTAAAGTAGGATGATGGATTGGAAGAGGAAATGAAACTGTAAGCAGGAAAAAAAAAAAAAAGGACTGATTCCCAGGGCAGAACAGTCCTGTGGGGTTCATTCAAGATGACTAATTTATTGATTGCCCAGGTTCTCCCTCTCTTCTTCTACCACAGATGTTATCAGTTGTTTTTGTATTACAGCAGCACTGAACACTTTAAGTAGTTATAATATACCAGACACATTCCATGAAATATTTTATTTGATTACATCACCAGATACATGGTTAGACATTGTGTTCTCCATTGCTCAGAACAATGGATGAGGTTAATTTACTTACTCAAAGCCATCTACCAGTGTGTGGATTAATCTTGACCATCAGCTTGATGGGATTTAGGATGTCCTGGGCAATGCCTTTCTGGATGTGTATGTATACGGGTGCTTCCAGAGAAGTTTAAGTGAGATGAGCAGATCTGGCCAGAAGAGGACTGTGGACCCAAGACTCAATAAAAAAGAGAAAACAACTTGAATATAGTGTCTCATGCTTACAATGTAGGTATTCCAATGGCCAAGGCAGGTAGTTTGTCAGATGTTCAAGGCTAGCCTGAACTATATAGTGGGGTGAAGGATTGCATAACAACAGTGTAAATCCCTGTTCCAAACAAAGAATGCAAAACAGAATAAAACCAAACGAAACAAGCCAAAAACAAAACAAAAGAGAAAGCGAGGGGCATCAGCATTCACTGTTTGGTTTCCTGACTGTGGATCCAGTGTGACCAGTCACCTTCTCTGCCACCATAATGGACTGTGACCCCTGTAAACAATGAGCCAAACACACCCTCCCTTCTTCAAGTCGCTTTTGTCAGCTGTGTTGTCACAGCAATGAAAAAAAACGGGACAAAACAAACACTAATGAGCAGAGTTAGAAGCTAAACCTACCTTGTTCCCACACACAGCCAAGCAAAATGTCAAGATCTTCTGATGGTCATGGCAGTGAGACCTGACCCTCCTCTAGTGTCTACAGTGTGAGTGAAAAGAATGATTTCCTGCTGGCTTTCCCAAACTTTCTCTTCTTTATCTGCTTTCTCCTTTATCTCCTTGGAAGGGGAGATGATAGTTTTCTGACCACTAGATGGCAATACTATCTTTAAAATGTTTACAAAGCAGCCTGCTGTTAATCTGGGAATGTCTTTTCCCCAGTAATTACAGCCCTTTGTAAATAGCTCTGTGGTATGCCAGTGGTCAGCTCTGACATCACCTGGACTACATGCAGCATTTTGATTGACATCTTTCATTACATCTTGGACCACACTTCACTGTTCCAGAAAGCATCTCAGGGAAGATGATCCTTTTTTAAAAAGATGTATTTATTTATTATGCATTGTGTTTTGCTTGCCTGTCTGACTGCACACCAGAAGAGGGCACCAGATCTCATTGTAGATGATTGTGAGCCACCATGTGGTTTCAGGGAATTGAACTTAGGACTTCTGGTAGAGCAGCTGGTGCTCTCATCTTTTGAGCCTTCTCTCCAGCCTGGGAAGATGATTCTTAAGCTTCAATTTATGTCACATATTTATTAACCTCCACACATTACTTGGATTCTTTGTGCCCCATTTCTTCACAACATCTCTTATACTGTAATGAGAAATGTCCTAGTGTGTTTTCTGTTTACTGTAGGGAGGAACGTGTTCATTCCAGCTTACCAAGTTATACTCCATAGCTGATTGGGGGCTAAGGCAGGAACGTGGAGACAGGAACTGAAGCAGAGGCTATGGAGAGTGCTACTTACTGACTTGCTACTCATGGCTTGCTCAGTCTTATTTTTTTATACAGCACAGAACCATCCGTCCTGGGGTGGCACTGTCCTTGGTGGGTCTGGTCCTCCTACCTCAGTCATTAATCAAGAAAAAGCCCAGCCGTGACTAGAGGCCAACCTGATGGAAATGTCTTCTCAATAGTCTCTCTTCTCAGATGACTCTAGCTTATGTCAAATTGAGGAAAATCTAACCAGCATAAGAAGCAAAGGAACTGATGTAGGTAAGTGCTGATAGCAGATAGAGACGAGAAAGTTCTCATAGGAGACTCTCAAAATTGAACTATTTACCATCCTATATCCTTTTTGAATAGAGTCATTGAACTGAGCCAAGGATCATCCTTCTTCCAAGGTAGAACATTTTATATCAGTATACAATGCCCCCACCTAAGGGAATTTGCTGTGGTATATCTTTCTATATGCTGTGAATATATGTTGTTCCCATTAATTAATAAATAAGCTGCTTTGGCCTATGGCAAGGCAGCTTAAAGGCAGGTGGGAAATCCAAGGAGAGAGACTGGAAAAAGAAAGGCAGAGTCTGGAGAGAGATGCCAGCCTGCTACCCAAGGAACAACATGCCGGCAGACTGATAAGCCCCGGAACACATGGCAAAACATAGACTAATAGAAATGGACTAATTTAAGATATAAGAGCTAGCTAGCAAGAGACCTGCCAGAGACCATACAGTTTGTAAATAATAGTAAGCCTCTGAGTGATTATTTTATAAGTAGCTGTGGGTCTGTGGGTTGGGTGGGACCACAGAAACCTTCCAACTACAGGAATTAATCTCAATGGATAGACATAAGGTCACAGATAGTGCCATTTGAGGTGGAGGCTTGACAGCATCTCTTGAGTTCTAGAGAATTGGTTCACGGCAAAACAGGCCAGTCGTGGACCCATCCAGGTTCCATAGACAGAGACAATAGGAATTCGAGTACACTCAGAGGAAACTGAGAAGGGTTGTTTGTCCTTTTCAGGTGGCCATTGCTACCCATAGAGCAACATGCCTGTTCAGTTTGGGTCATGAAAATGAGATGCCATCCCAAGCAGTCTTGATTCAGCCAGGAAGCAGTTGCCATTCCATAAAATGCTGGAGTCCTGTGCAATTCAATGAATATGGATGAGGGGCCTGGTCCTCATGATCCTCCTGCTTCTGCTCTGGGATGTGTCTCACTTGAGATAGTTTTGCAAGTCAAGATGAACCCTGGACTTGGTTATGCATGCCTGAAGATCATAAGGCTTAGCATGACACTTGACCTCTGAAGACAATCAGGCTGATGTCACCCTCCAGTGACTAAAATCAGTCATGGATAGGGCTACATCACTTCAAAAGAAGTTTGCACATTTCTAATCCCATTACGAGCTATGAACCTTCAGCAGTCACTATGCTATGGGTAGGGCCAGAGGCACGGCATGAGTTACAAGGACATATGGGGAGAAGGCCTAAAGGGACTGCTGGAGATCTTGGGACAGAACAATGACTTTTGTTATAGATTTCACTATTTATCCTTATCTTATAGAGTCAAAAGTGTCCTCTAGCTGCTGAATTCACTACATAGGCCAGAACAGACTGGAAAGAAATGAAGCGTCTCAACAAGGTTCTAATTCTTCCTCAAATCACAGAAAAAGCCAGATTCTAGAGACAGAACAGGAGATCAAGATTCCGGTAATGAGTGTGGGCATCCACAACGAGGTATTGTGGACTGCCATGCTCTTGCTATGGCTCTAATAGATCTGACCCCTGGGCAACTTTATTTATTAACATACAATTAAAATCACATTTCAGTACAAATAAAATACCACCATACCAGTCATGAGTGTGGGCATCCATAATGAAGTGCTGTGGATTCACTATCAAAAACCCATTGATATAAAAGTCATGGCATCTTGGAGCTAGTTTGTGTTTATCAAAAAGTTCATGAGGATCCAGGATCAAAGTCAACTAAATGCAAATTAAGTGACAGAAGACAATGTCTGGACCAGGAAAGAAAGTTGTTTTTATTGAGAAGCAGCAAAGTACTTCCTACCTCCACCTTATATTGGGAATCCTGTACAGAGACACTAGACTGCCTCATGGCTCTGCCATGAGAGGGTATGGAGAGGCTGTGCTTGCTAGTAGAAAATGCTCCTTAAATGAGAGCTAGTAACATTGGCAACTAGGCAGATATTCTGAGGTTCAGCCACCTAAGCTGTGGCCTTTGCTGAACTTACTGACTTTGTACTTCCCAAGAGGCAAACCTGTTTCAGCTACAAAATTGGTCACCCAGGTGGAACTTAAACCTTGAGGGCTTGTGGCTGCTTTGCCTGACAACAGTAGAATCAGTGGGCAATGGCATTTTGTCCTGGGTTGACTTTACTTTGTTGACAGAGTCAGGCCATGAACAGATGGAGAAGTTGCTCCTTGGTGCCTAACTGCACTCCTACTAACTTGTGTTGAATTTAGTGGCAGCTCTGAAGCTTTAGTTCAAAAGTTTCTCTGGATTGTGAGTCATGACGAAGCCTTCTATCTGTGGGTAGGGTTTTGGGGTTATAGAGAAGGATCTGTGTTGGAGATGACATGAAGGGGTCAGCATAAGTCACAGAAGTTACAGCAATCAGAGATCTGGAAGATTAAAAGAGCCAGATGCCTTTAGTTAAAGTACTGGAAGACTGAAGAATATCTTTGGGAAGCAGGGCTTGGTTGGGGGCACATGTGTCTATGAATCCTGGGAGATTGAGAAAAATCTGCATCTTGGCTGTTGACAATTAAAGGTTTTGGAACCTGGGTGGTGTCTGTCTCCATACTGAGGACCTGCATCAACATGAAGGTTCCCCAGAGGAAAGTTTTGTTTAATTTTTACAAGACAATGTAAATTTTTATGGATTAAGGAAGATGGGTTTCGGTCTGTTTCCATCAGAATGTTCTTGTCTCAGTGTGGGGATGGGAGCCCATGAGTGTATGATTAGAAAAATAACACCTTGGGGAACTTAGTGATGAAACTTCTGCTCATCAGAAGTGGGATTCTTAAAGTTGTACTCCATATCTGCATTTCTTTAGACACTGTCCCAGTTGAGCAAGGAGTGGTCTGTTCTATTCTGCATTTCCCCCTTTTTGTGTTTAGTTCACGTTAACGCTGCTGCTGGAGTTCAAACTCATCTTGGAATTATTTGAAAACAGACATCTTGTCTTTAATAGACACTCACAGAAGCAGTGGTGTTTTTCAGAATAATTATCCTGGATTCTCTAGGGCATTAAACCTAAACTGTCTGTGTTACTTAAATTATGAATGTTCATTTGATTCTAAGTGTGCCATATTTACATGTTGAAAATTTTCCTGTAAAATAATTGCTGAGAGAGTCCAAGAAATGTTTTCATACATTATTGTTGGTGATAGTAAAGTCTATTGCACTTTATTGTTTCTTTTTCTTTATTCTTCTGTCATACAATACATCTTGAATGCAGCCTCCCCTCCCTCCCTTCCTCTCAGTACTCACCCCACCTCCTCCCTCCCCCAGATCTACAGCTCTTTTGTTTCCTTTCAGAAAGGAGCAGACCTCTCAACCTCATGTCCAGGCTGGATGAGGCAACCCAGTAGGAGGAAAAGGGTCCTATGAGCACACAAAAGAATCAGAGACAATCCCACTGCCACTGTTAGAAGTCCAACAAAACCCCCAGGTATACATTTAACCACAGCATCTACGCAAAAGGCCTTGCACAGACCTATGCAGGCTCTGTGGCTGCCTCATCAGTCTCTATGAGCCTCTATGAGCCCTGCTTAGTTGATTCTGGGGGCTGCTTTCACACTTTATTAATAAGAAAATTTCACTTTTCTAAAAAACGTCTTGACAGTGCACTGTTCACATTAAGTGATTTTGGAATTACCACTATCTCTAAGGCCCTGAGGTCTGAGAAATGGAATGTCAGAGGGGAATTTTTTAGTCACTGGTCAGATAACTTCTGGAGCCAATCCTATGTTTACAAAGGGTGCTGTTGCACCTTTACATGGCTATTAACATGCCTTCGATGTTTTTGTTGTTTTAGATGCACCCTTCTGTGGAAACCTACTAGGAACATCTTGAATCATTGAGTCAATCCAAGCCCTCCAACTTCGGTAACCTACGGTAAATTTTAGTCAATATGATACTGAATTCCCTGCCCAGAGGCATGCTTGGTCATCATTTTTGAACATGCGCTGTGCAGGAAAGACTTTGACCTGAGTGTACTCAGGATGTGCTCTCCTCTGAGTGTGCCGAGTCTGTACCATATGAAGACAACTTTGCTCCTTTGCTTTCTGTGCTTAGAGACATTGCTTTGGGAATTAGCCCCAGCTCTCTTCTCATTCACTTCAGTCAACATACTTTTCTTCATTCTTTCTACCTCCTGATTGTGCTAATGAACTTCACACTCACCAAGAGGTGAACCCATTGTATTAGGTTACAATATTATCAGTAATAATAACCACATTTATAGAACATTGATTGATCTAGCAAATATCTAGGGCTTTAGCATGTATTAAATCACAAGGTAAAAGTCATTATCACCATTTCACATGTAAGGAGAGTAAGACACACAATAAAATCTAAGTTGTCCAAAGTCATGTAACTAATAAACCACATAACTGGGGCTACAAATCCAGGTAATACAGCTCCAAGGACTGCTTTTAAATATTACATTTTTACTTAACACAACAGAGAGTTTCCCATTGGAGACCTCAACCGAGAAAGAGTGCTTCTGGGAAGTCACTGCCTAAAGAAGTAGTCATTTTGGTGAGGCTTTCATAGCAACTGAATACATAGCTCCTAGCACTAGTCATTTGCTCCTAAGCTGAGCTCAGGAGGCCTTGCTTCTCAACGTGCTGCAATGTCAACATACTCAGCAAAAGCCTCAAATCTGTGGAACTGAGAACCTTCGGGGATCCAGATACTGTGGATGAGACCATGAGAAACTCTAAGAGAAAATGTATGTCTTTAGGAAAGAGATAGCAATTCACTGGGTAAATTTTGCCTCTCTCTCCACCAAAGCACATTGATTTCATATCTTTGTACCTTGTATTTGTTCTTCTTGTTTCTCCTACCTATAGCTGAGACTCAGTTGATATGTCTCGCTACCTAAGAAGCTGTGGGAAGAGCTGTCCCCTCCCCCATAACTTCGTGGGCCATATTCCAGATGGTCCATCCCAACCATCTGGATTTGTAGTTCCTTGAGGCCAAAAACCATGTTTCTTTCCTTCTTGAGTTTCATTGCCCAGCCAAGCACCTAGGAGGAATACAGATCAGGGAGTGGATATTAAAATACCATTTTTAAGGAAACAGATAGAATGGCCAGAATCTGAACTCCAATCTCTATTTAGCATCTCTCCTTCCTTTTACCCCCCTTTACCATGGTCCCACTGAACGTTATGGCAGATTGAATGCAAACCCAAGATATGGATTGCTGATGCTTACATTTCTGAATCTGTAAAGACCTCAGCAGATCAAAGGGCCAACTCCAAGCAGTCACACCTGGCTATGCTAGTAAAAAACAGCTCCAAGAAGGGTACTCCAAGCTCTGCAGCTCCAAGTCTGATGTCAAAGCACTCTTCAGATCTCCTACTCTGTCCAGCTTTGTTCAGCTCTGTGGAATACAACACAGTTTTTTGGTTTTCTTTTGTTTTTGAGATGATTCCACTCCCTGTTAGCATCTCTTCTCTGCAGGTATCCCATAACTCTAACATTTCTATCATCTTGGGTTCTCCAAGGCAATCCAGGCTTCAAATTTATAGCTTCACACAATGGCTTCTCTACTAGGCCTCCTTCAGGGATACCCCTGACACATGCCTGGTTTCAGTGACTTTATTCTATAACTCCTTTCTTCTATCCTTAACTCCAAAGCCAGAACCATGTGACTGAAGCCAACAAGTGCTGCAGGTTGCTGGGACTGGAATAAGTAGTCTCATTCAATTACATATTTACTAGCTTTCTGTTCTATAGATGGTTTCCTTCACGCCTAAGCTTGACTGTCCTGAAACTGGATCTGTAAACCAGGCTGGCCTCAGACTAAGAGATACCCCAGCCTCTGCCTTCCCAGTGCTGGGATTAAAGTTGTGCTCCACCACACCCAGTTCTAAGCTTTTCTTTAGTTTCTTTCCACAAGTTGAAAACTTAGCTGGGTGAGATCTTGCATGAAGGTCACTACTCCCTTTATCCCAGTTCTCCCTAAACATAGGGTTTAGCTCCATTCCACTTCCTAGTGCTTTTTTCTCTTCAAAATTTACTTTCTGTAATTTACCCTGTCAGCTTGCTCCTTTTCATTACAAATCTTCATTATAGTTACCACTAATATCGACATGACAGAGTCTATACTAGGCTGTTTTTGGATTTCTTCTGACAATGGAATGAATCTAAAACTCTTCACTTCAGCCTCAGGCAGACTCTTCAGACAAGGGCAAAAGACAGCCACTTTCTTCACCAAAATATCACAAGAATGATCTCAAAGCAACATACTAAAATAATTTTCCTCTGAAACCTCTTCAGTGAACCTCTGACCCTTCAAATACTTCTTAGCACCTCTCTCTTCCATGCTCCTACTTGTATGGCTCATTAAGCAGTGCTTAAAGCAATTCATTGCTTTCCTAACCCGAAGTACCAAAGTCCAAATTCCTCCAAACAAACAGATGGTCAGGACTATCACGGCAATACCCCATTCCTGGTACCTACATCTGTCTTAGAGTTTTCATTGCTGTGAAGAGACAAGAAAACATTTAATTCAAATGAATTGCTTACAGTTTCAGAGATTCAGTCCTTTATCACCATGACAGGAGCATGGTGGTGTGCAGGCAGACGTGGTGCTACATTTTGGCTTGCAGGCAACATGGAGTCAACTGACTGCCACACTGAGGGAAGCTTGAGCAAAAGAGACCTCAAAGCCCAACCCCACAGTGACACACCTCCAATATAGCCTTACCTCCTAATAGCGCCACTCCCTTTGGATGCCATTTTCTTTCAAACCACCATAGGGCTGTTCCCTGAACTCAGAAGAGACATGCTTCCTGGCTCCTCTCTAGGAGGCTGCTGCCAGTAACTGCATTTTGCTCTACTCCCCATTTTTCTCATTTTCAGTCCTAAAAAAAGCCTTTACCAGCCAATACAATCTTGTTTGTTTTTCTGAATTGATTCTAGGAACTCTGTTTAATAATCACACACAATGTGAAACCAGAATGTCCCATGCACACAATAAGGGAATATCACCACAGTGTGGCATTCACCATCTCCAGTTGTCCACAAACTGTCTCCCTTAAGCCCTGGGCAACACTCCTTTCTACTTCTTTCTCTGGTCCTTACATAATTCCCCTTCCTCTCTCAATATCTGAAAGGGGAGGTAAGACACCAGTCTGTCTCCCCCTGGGCTAGCAGCACTCACAGTTAAACCTTGCTTTCTTCCTCCTAGTATTTGTGTCTTAGGTTTGAATTGATAAGTGATGAGCTTTCAAACCTAAATTCAGTATCAATTGATTATGAGAGCCTGGGGTAGGGAAGTTCTTCAATAATTAGTAGTGTTTCACATGTATTTTGTCTACAAGATCATTAATCCACATTCTAGAATCATAGATTGTGTGTTGGTATAACACACTGCAGGTCTCCCATTGCTCCTGGTCCCTTGGAGTACTCCCAGTGAAGACTGACTGCATGATATCTCATCACTGTGGTCTGAAACATGGAAACAAGAAGAGTGGTGTGGGGAGGAAGAGGGCACAGTTGTTGTCTCCTATTACCTGAATCAAACAGGTTTCATTGGAAAATAATGTATATGTTTTAAGTGCTCAGTTTTGATAATTACATCATCTTAGATACTTTCCTAGTCTCATCCCAGCTACTCTCCCATCCCCACAGGGAATCAGTGTTTGAAGTTCTATTGTCAGAGCAGCCACCTATGCTAGGACTTTAAATTCCTTAAATATTTATTTCTTTATGTATTTCTTCATTCATTCAACATAATGCATTCGAGATTCTCTCACATTGTTAGCATGAGTGTGTTTTCACTGCTTAGTATTGTCCTACTGTAAGAAGGGCATTCAAATTTGTTTATCCTTTCACCTGGCCCTGGGAATTTGGATGGTTTCCAGTTGGATGGTCATTCAGAATAAAGCCTCAAGTACCTTTTGCCCAACTTTTTGTAAACATGTTTTTGTTTCTCAAGGATAAATAAATGGAATGAAATTGCTGGGCAATAGGGTAGGTCTAATTCGTAGGGAAAAAAATGTATCCGAAGTTGTTTATATTACCACTCTCAGGGGTCCTCTGACTTCACTGTGGCTTCATTTTAATAGCTCCCAGTCACTAGTTACAGAGAACAGCTCACCCATTTGTAAAGCTAATTCCTACAAATTGATTTTTTAAGGTGTCCTCTCCTTAGGAGATCTTCCTCACTCGGACACCATCGATAGGACAAAGATTCCTGTTCTTGAGACCGGAAGCCCACTGTGCAAATTTTGAAATACTGTTCACAAAGGAGGGCAGGTAGAAGGCTGTCCAGCAGGTGCACAGTGAGGATCAAATCCAGCCACCATCTTCTCCATGAGAGTCTTTGTAAGAAGTCACTGTCCATCCCTGAGAGTAATCAGAGGACTTATTTGTAGTCTGTTAGCTAATTGTTCCCATGCTGAGCACACATCTTAACAAAATACCCTAAGCAACATTTAGATTTCTGGTCGCTATGATGAAGCACTGTGGTGATATTTTATTTGTGCTGAAATGTGGTGATATTTTATTTATGTTAATAAATAAAGTTTGCCTGGAGATCAGAAGAAAGAGCAAGCCATTTTAAGTAAACGCAAAAGTCAGGGCTGGAGAGATGGCTCAGAGGTTAGGAGCACCATCTGCTCTTCTAGAGGTCCTGAATTAAATTCCCAGCACCCACATTGTGGCTCACAGCCATCTGTAATGAGATCTGGCACCCTGTTCTGTATACATAATAAATAAATAAATCTTTAAAAAACGAAAGTCAGGCAGTGATAGCACATGCCCTTAATCCTATCACTTAGCAAGCAGGGTCTCTGTGTGTTCAACGCCACACTAAGGAACAGAGCCAACTGTGGTGACACATTCCTTTAATCTCAGTACCAACCATAGAGACCAGGAGGTTTGTGCAGACAGACAGACAGAAAGTGACAGAGCTGAGTAGGAAGAGGAAGTGAGGAGGCTGGGCTAAGATAGCCAATGAGAGGGCAGAACAGCAAGGCAATAAAATCCTAGGTAGACAGGAAGTCATGACATTTGGAAACTGCAGAGTTGGTGAGGTAGGTTGCTGTGGGATGTTAATGTATGTCCTGTGGGAGCCCTTCTTGGGTTCCTTGTGGCGTTACTCAGCAGGTTTGCATAGAGGATGATTAGGACCATGGGCCTGAGTGCAGGTGTCTGAGATGGTCTGCACTTGGCTGTACTGGGGGATGGTCTGTATGTCAAGTTGCTCTGATTGGTCAATAAATAAAACCTGATTGGTCGTGGCTAGGCAGGAAGTATAGGCGGGACTAACAGAGGAGAAATAAAAAGAACAGGAAGGCAGAAGGAGACGCTGCCAGCCACTGCCAGGACAAGCAGCATGTGAAGATGCTGGTAAGCCACGAGCCATGTGGCAAGGTATAGATTTGTAGAAATGCGTTACTTTAAGATATAAGAACAGTTAACAAGAAGCCTGCCACGGCCATACAGTTTGTAAGCAATATAAGTCTCTGTGTTTACTTGGTTGGGTCTGAGCGGCTGTGGGACTGGCGGGTGACAGAGATTTGTCCTGACTGTGGGCAAGGCCGGAAAACTCTAGCTACAGTAGGTTGGCTCGTGGCTCTCACTATTTCCCTGATCTAAGGCTTTCACTCCTATATTTGGCTCTGTGTTTTTTGTTTAATAAGACCACTTAGAAATTCGTCTACAAATTAGTTGATAAATTACCATGTTTATATCCTGTCAGCATAGTTTGATTTAATTTCTTGAGATGACAACTGATTTCTGAGATTTTTTAGAATAAAATATGATGCAAATATCACAAGATATGATGTAAATGCTGAGCAAACAGGGACCTTGAATTGAGTAGAGATATAACCAATGTTTGAAGTGATAGAAATGCAAATTACCCTAATTTGATTACTACCTGTTGTATATATATATATTAAGGCACCACCCTATACCTCACGTATGTGGGTAGTTATTACAAATCACTTAAAAATTCTTAAGAAGGGGAATATTGCACACCAGCACAGCATTCAGCTGCTGCATCATTGAAATTGGACTGTGGCTTTTCAAACCAAAGTGTGAACCATAATTCCTACGTGAACCCTTCTACCTTGTAGGGTGGATGTGAGAGTCAGGCATGCTTGCTACAGCTGTGCTCTGATCCTGGCTCTGTCACCTTCTATCAAGAGATTGACCAAACATGAGTTTAACTTCCCAGATCCAAGTTTCCATTTTCTTGTGAACTGACGATAAAAATGCATGCCTTACAGAACTGTTAAAGAATTAAACTTGACATTGTTCTGTAACACATTGTCACAGGAGCTGCCCGACCAATGAGAGCCTCAATATTGAATAGGCTACCTGTCTAGGATTTACAGGAACACTATTGACCAAATGACAGATGCACTTTGTTGATAATCAACCTTTTTTGAGGACCTACTATGAACCAGATTCATGCTTTTTTTCCTACTGATAAACTTCACACAGTAGCAGCAACACTCTCTGGGCTGTGATTTACAATTCACATTGATATGATATGTAAATCTAATTAATCTTATCAATAAAAATCAGGAGTCACATATCAGAGTAAAAACCCGAAAGAGCAGAGAAACAGGGGAGCAGCCACCAGTGACTTCCAACGTCTTCAGTTCCTCCTACCAAAAGGGCCAAAATCCTGTCTCATCCCTGCCTTACCACTTCTTGTCCCTCTCTCTACAGTCTTCCAAACTCGTGGCTAGCTCCACCCTCTGACTCCAAGTAAGCTTTGTTTGTCAGAACACATAAACAAAATATCACATAACATTGACAGCCTCCCATTCCCCTTGTCCTGGTCATATGGAATCATGTAGTTTTTATATTAAGCAGAAAATAAATCAGTGCTAACTCCCATCTCATACTGGGTGGGAAGTTGCCATTTCTTCTTGTCCCTATTCCCATGGATTACCAGAGAACCTGCATTTGTTTTAAGCAATTTCCTACATAAAAAAATTCTGTAGATGTAACCAACCGTCTTATTAAATAAGAAACACAGAACCAATGTAAAAGAGAAAGCCAAGAGGTCAGAGCTCAGAGCTAAAAATCTTACCCTTCCTCATGCGGTGGTCCTACCTCTCCAAAAGAGACCCACTTCCTGTGTGTTTGTCTTTAGATAGTCTTTCTGTTCTGCCTTCTCATTGGTTGTAAACTGTTGGAGACCGACTCTGGACAGCGGTGTCTTGAACCTTGTGTTACCTGCCACGATTTATCAAGCCTCGTGTAAATAGGAGGCTTTTAGTCTAACCTAGGAATGTAGGATTGAATAAACCTCTTTAAATCAGCTAGCTGCAGGGGCCTGGGACCAAAGCGACCTCCTGCTGACCCTCCTTAGGAATTTTCTTTGTCCTCTCCTCACTCCTGCTCCCCCTCCCTACCTGAAGCCCTGTTTATAAGCTCTAACACCCAGTCAATAAACGAGGCCTTGACGCAACTCAGACTGCTTTGTCTTTCTTCACGCGCTTGGTCTCCTTTCCCTCTCGCCCCCCATTGATTCACAGGTGGTCCCTCCTCGAGACCCTCGAATAACCTGGCCTGCTGGACGGGTCAGTAAACCCAAACACGTGACTGCCTCGTCACTGCCTGTAAGTACAGCCCTCCAGGTCTTAAAGGCATATGTCTCCAATACTGGCTGTATCCCTGAACACACAGAGACTTACCTAGCTCTGTCTACCAAGAGCTGGGATTAAAGGCGTGCACCGCCACTGCCGCCACGCTCTTGCTATGGCTCTAATAGCTCTGACCCCCAGGCAACTTTACTTATTAACATACAATTAAAATCACATTTCAGTACAAATAAAATACCACCATAAAATTCTCTTTCTATTTTGCCTCCTGTATCTATTTTCTTTTCTCCTTTCTCTGCCCATTTATACATAAGACATATTTTTATATCTATAATTAAAGTTATTTCCTTTGATTTCTAATTATATACAAATAACTGATCCAGGCCTGGAGAAATGGTTCAGGTGTTGAGAGTGCTAGTGCAGAGGATCAGAATTCAGTTTCTAGCACTCTACTGGGATGATCCTGACCATCTGTAACTCCAGCTGCATTAGCTCAGATGCCCATTTCTAGCCTCCATAGGGACACACATAGACATACACACTCACACACACATACACACGCTTACACACAGACATACACACTTACAGACATATACCCTCACACACAGAGACACACAGATACAGACCCATAGACACACACACACACACACACACACACACACACACACACAAAATGACACATAGACACATACATACAGACAGACACATACTCACACATACAGATACATACTTGCTCACATACAGTCAAACATAGACACACACATAGCTACACACATACAGATACACGTTCACTCACATACAGACATAGATACACAGACAGACACACATTCACTCACTCACAGACACACATAGACACAGACACACAAACTGACACACACAGAGATATACACATAGACACACACAGACAGACGCACACTCACTCACACACATAGACACACACATAGATACACACATACACTCACTAAGCTAGTTTGTATTGCTCCTCTTTTACTTTACTGCCTTTCTTTTTTTACAATAATTTTTTTTTTATTTTTGAAATTAAAGCTCTCATCCAAATCAAATCCCCCACTTACCCCTAACTCTGTAGCAGACCACCTGCTATGGCCTCCCCTTCCTTTCTACCCCATCTCCAGCAGATCATGCAGATCTTCCCCTCCAACAGCTCTTGCCATCACTCACATCATTATCCCTGCCTGCATCTTCAGCAGGTTCTCCCTGGGAACCTGCCAGCTACACAGACCAGGGAGGCAGATAGATCACCTGTGAACTGGCTTCACCCTATTGACTTGATTCATGGTGCCAGAAGAGAAAGACAATCATCAACCCAGCTACAAACCCTGTGACCTTTGATGTAATGTGTCTGTGAGATATGCTGGTACAATAGTAGAACCAATGTTCCAGGAATCACCAACCACTCTCTGGTTGGATTTAAGGCTCATTACATGGGATGGAACCCACTCCTGATGCTGCTAGGGTGACCAAGAAACTGAGGCTGGATAGGGGAAAATCAAATACTATTGTTCTACTAAGGAAAAGTAGCAATCTGCCTATGACACTCTGACCCATAGACCAGTGCTTCACTCAACCATCATCCAAGAAGTGTCTTCTGTAGTAAAAAGGAGCTTACACAGAGACCCACAACTAGACAGTGTTCAAAGAGTGAGAAACATTGGAGCACTCAATCCTAAATGCAATGTCGTCATCAAACCCTCCCATTGACACTCAGGAGGCAGAAAGATTGTTCTTGTGGGATGTCTTTCTGTACACTGTGAATATGTGTTACTCTGATTGGTTGATAAATAAAATGCTAATTGGCCAGTAGTCAGACAGGAAGTATAGGTGGGGCAAGCAGATGAGGAGAATTCTGGGAAGAAGAAGGCAGAGGAAGGAGTTGCCAGCCAGACACAGAGAAAGCAAGATGACAGGGCAGAACTGAGAAAATGTACCAAGCCACATGGCTAAACATAAATAAGAATTATGGGTTAATTTAAGTGTAAGAGCTAATCAGTAATAAGCCCAAGCTAATGGCTGAGCAGTTATAATTAATATAAGCTTCTGAGTGATTATTTTATAAGCAGGCCACAGAACTGCAGGGGCTTGGCAGGACCAGAGAAAACTTTCTAACTACAGATTGTTAGGGCCCGAGATGATGGATGACTCCAAGAAAACAGTGTTCTCCAGACACAAAAGATGCACATATGAACTCACAGACTGTAGCAGCACACACAGTATCTGCACAGCTTCAAGCCAGAGAGGGTCTCAGCACTGAGATCAGGAGGGCTGACACTCCTAACCAAGAAGCTATCTGCAACTAGTGCCCATTTGAGAAGGAAAAATTAGTCTTCTCCAATGGAATCTCATTGTGTATATTAACCACACTCCAGTTGCAGTGTATTGGACATGCTCTGCTGGCTTCTTTGGCCCTGTACACAATGGATACAAAGACATACAGTCAGACAAAACACCCATACATTTTTTAAAAATTAATAGAAAGACCTAGGACATTAGTAAGTAAGTTCACCTTTTGCTGTGTCTGGAAGTCATTTCCAGGAAAGATTAACAGACCAGAAAAGACTAGCTATTCAGGTGGAACCATCCTGTGATCTTGGATCATAAACTGAACAAAAAGGAGAGAAAGGCAGACTGGAAGCTAGAAGGAGCTGAGAATTTAGTCTGTCTGTTTAAATGTCATCTGCAGCCTCAGATCTGCTTTCTAAGAGTAAAACTGTGTAGGGATGTCAGAGAGGACCTCTAAAATCCTTGGTCTCCAAGGAGGCTATCCACAAGAGGAAGGATTATACAAAGAAAATTTGGAAAGTAGGATATATGCTGTGCCAAAATTGTTTCATTTACCTGGAGAATAGGGACTATTCAGCTGCCCCTATATGTGCTAATGGCCTGTCCCAGGTGAGACAGCTGCTATACCCTCCTACAGAGGCCATGGAGGACTGTCTTAGTTAGGGTTTTCTATTGCTGTGAAGAGACACCATGACCAAGGCAACTCTTACAAGGAAAATATTTAATTTGGGCTGGCTTACAGTTTTAGGGTTTTAGTCCATTATCATCATGATGGGGAGAATGGCAGTGCACAGCCAGACATGGTGCTGGAGCTGAGAGTGTTATGTCTTGCAGAAAACAGGACGTCAACTGAGATGCTGGGTGGCATCCTAACATAAGAAACCTCAAAGCTGGCCCCCACAATGACACACTTCCTCCAACAAGGCCATACTTCCTAATAGTGCCATTCCCTTTGGGGGCCATTTTCTTTCAAACCACCACATTCAACTCCCTGCCCAAAATGATTGTAACAATATCATAATCCAAAATTCATTCAGTACAACTTCAAAAGTCCCTATACTCTGTTACAGTGTCAACAGTGTTTAAAAGTCCGAAATTCAAAGTCTCTTCTGAGATGCATGGCAATATCTTAACTGTAATCACTTTTTTTTTTTACATTTTTACATTTTTTTTATTCATTTTACATACCAACCACAGATCCCCTTCTCATCCCTCTTCCCAATCTCCCTACCCTCACATTCCCCCTACCTCCGGACCCATCCCTCATCCCCTCCTCTAACAGGGTAAGTTCTCCCATAGGGGGACAGCTCAGCCTGGTACAGTTGAAGCAGGACCAAGCCCATTTCCCACTGCATCAAAGGTGAGCAAGGTGTCCCACCATAGGTAATGGGATCCAGAAATCCAGCTCATGCACCAGGAATAGATCCTGATCACACTAGCAGGAGCCTCTCAAACAGACCCAGCTACAGAACTGTCTCCTGTATGCAGAGGGTCTAGTCCAGTCCCATGCAGAGTAGGTAAAGAATAGGCCAATGCAAGGGAAGTGAGAAAAGTTAGAAGTAAAAGTGTTTCTCAGGCCATTCTTTTTAAAAATCATCTAATTATGTATGGAGGTATAATACATGCCTGTGTGTGGGAATGTGAGCATGTGAGTACAGGTGCAGGCAGAGATCAGAGGCGGATAATGGGTCACCAGGAACTGGAGTTACTTGATTCCCTGATGTGCAAACTAGGAATCAAACTTGGGTCCTCTTGTAGAGCAGCAAATGCTCTTACCCGCTGAACCGTTCCTAACATTGCCAGTCAGAAAGGAACAATAGTGGGTCGTTAGAAATACCCCCAACTACCAGTGGCAGGAGGAAGTACCAACTGAAAAAAGACCTTCTGACCAGAGTTAAGAACATTTATGTAAACTACAGGTAAGGAACATGCTCTAAGCTGTGCTGGCTACAGATTAGAGGAAAAGAACAATGCAGAACGGATAATATCTGGTGATTCACTACCCTATGAGGGAACATAACCAAACCTATTAATAAAGTCTCAAGGAATCTTTAGTTGGAAAAGTAGATAATCTAGGCTTAGTACTTGTTACTTTGGAATGGGTCTGTGTTGAAAGAATAAAATATTTGTGAACTTTCCTCCTGGGCTTCAATGATTCAACATATGCTCAGGTAAAAGTATGTTTTCCAAAGTGTTTGGCCTTCAACTCTCAGCTCTCTTTATCTCATTCTTTTCCATAGTCTGACCTTTTTCTAAAGTATACAATTCCACCATTTTAGTCTCTTGTCAAGAACATTGCTGTGGATGAAAATAAGTCCTGGAAAAAGAAACACAGTCCTCTTCTCAGCAGGGTGAGGTTCTTAGATGATCACTAAGACGTGGAATGAATGCAATGGGTATAGATGGACTAATGCTTCATTATTAAGGAGAGGATAAAGGTACTCTGATCTATGTATCTATCTATATATCTATGTATCTATCTATCTCTGCTGGTTATTCAACATGGAAAGTCTCCAAACAAACTACATTTACCTCAGTTGAGAAAAACTTTAAAGAGTCAAAATGCCATGATTTTAATGGAAGATCTGATATATGAGATAGCCTGGGGCAACAGTCAGGCTGAAGAATTAAAATACAGATTGAATGGAGTACAGTGTCCCTTGCTTGTAATCCTTATATAACAATGAGGCCATCCTGGGTAACAGTCAAGGTTTGTGCAACACACACACACACACACACACACACACACACACACACCTGATGAAAGTCCAATGTCATTTGGCTTAAATGCCAGCAGGAGCACAGTGTTTTATACACAAATCTCTAAAGGATGAGACAAATCCCTGGGATTGATAAAAATAAAAATAAAAGAGTTAAAAAGGGACTCAGACCAGGGAAGCAGGTAGGTTAATCACAGATCCTTCTATGCTCATTGCTTTATCTTAGCCGCCATTCCCAGCAGGCACTCCCTGAGAACTTGTAGGTCACTCCATCCAGGCAAGCAGGCTAACTGAAGATCTTTACCACTCCTTCCTTCCTCCAAATACAAGCCTGTAGGTAAATGTCTTCCTGTGTCCTGCCCAGTCCTGTAACTGCTCAGACCCAAGTAAATGCACAGAGGATTATATTAATTAAAACTGCTTGGCCACTAGCTCAGGCCTACCACTGATTAGCTCCTACACTTAAACTCAGCCCATTTCTGTTCATCACATATAAATCATCACATAAAATTCATCACATATAAATCATCACATTTTCCTTGGCTTTTTTACTTGTGTGCCATTACATGCTGCTTCTTGGACATCTGACTGGCATCTCTCTAGACTCAGCCTTCCACTTCCCAGAATTCTCCTTGTTTGTTTATCCCACCTATGCTTCCTGCCTGGCTACTGCCAAACAGCTTTTTATTGATCAACCAATCAGAGCAATACAAGCCCTCATTCTCACCATCATCTCTACCTGCTGCAGCCTGCCCTCACTCTCTGCCCTCATTCCTAGGGGACTGAGCAGATCCTGGTGGACCACCCTGCTTTTTCCCTCCTGTAAACTCCTTCATCCTCCCTTCTAGCCCTTCCCCAGTCCTAAGTATCATCTCCCAATACCTAGAAATACATGGTACCCAAAACTCTCAGTGGCCACTCCTAGCAGGTTCCCAGACGCACCCCCTTCTAGGTAACACATAGCTACCACATTCTCCTATGAGCCAGAGAGAGCAACAGAAATCAAGGAATGGAATACTTACCAAACAAAGACAAGAACATTTATCAGCACCCAGAATTACAACCATCCACAAACTATATACCAAGATGCCAGTGTAACAACTCAATGAATAACAGCCAGGATAATATGTCTCCACTAGGGCCCAGCAACCCTGCCACAGCAGGCTCTGAGAATTGCAATATACCTGAAGCACAAGACAAGGACCTTAAAACAGCCTTTATGATAGAGGTGCTTAAAGAGGAAATGAATATACCCTTTAAAGAAATCTAAGAAGACCCAGCTCTGCCCCAGTTGCCAACAAGCAGGGAAAACTCCAGAGAAAAGAACCCCCCACCAAAACCC
Organism: Peromyscus maniculatus bairdii; assembly: GCF_049852395.1. Lineage (NCBI taxonomy): Eukaryota > Metazoa > Chordata > Mammalia > Rodentia > Cricetidae > Peromyscus > Peromyscus maniculatus. The sequence continues at coordinate 78,965,457 of NC_134857.1, read as the reverse complement.
CCCATTGGACCCTGCAATCTACAAGTTCCATGCCCTGACCCACCACCCATCTGCCTATGACCCCAGTAACTTCCTGAGGCATGGAAACAAAACCACCAGTTCTCATTGGACCAAGAATAACTTCTAGAGACAGGAAATCCACCAGCCCTCATTGGACCAAGAGTGGCTTTCTGAAACATAGAATCTGCCAGCTCTCATTGGACCAAGAGAGGATTCCTAAGACACAGAAACTGTCAGCTCTGACTGGACCAAGAGCCCTGATAAGACCAAGAGCAGCTCTATGAGTCACAGAATCAACTAGGTTGAGTGGGGCCAAGAGCAGCTCCCTCAAATACAGGACCTGCCAGCTCCAATTAGACCAAGATCTAAGATTGGATGCAGAGGGGCCCCCTGAGACACAGACACAACAAGCACAGAGTGGACCAACAGCAACTCAATCAGACACAGGCACCCCTTATACCTATTAGAGGAGGAAATGGATAGATGTCAATGCAACACAAAGAGCAATATGGCATCACCAGAACCTAGCCCTCCTCCAACAGCAAGACCTGAATATCACAATATAGAAGAAGCAGAAGAAAGCAACCTTAAAAATAGATTCATGAAGATGCTAAAGGCCATTCAAGAAAAAATGAAAAATTCCCTTAAAGAAATTGAGGAAAAGGCAAGCAAAAAATTGGAAGAAATCAATAAAGAAATTGAGAAAAAGACAAACAAAAAAATGGAAGAAATCAATAAATCCCTTAAAGAAAGCCAAGAAAACCATGAAAAAGCAATTAAACAGGTGAGGGAAACAGTTCAAGACCTGAAACGGGAAATAGAAACAATGAAGAAGACACAAACATAGGGAATGCTGGAAACAGAAAATCTGAGTAAACAAACAGGAAACACAGATCAATCATAACCAACAGAATACAAGAAATGGAAGAGAGAACCTCTAGTGTAGAAGATACAATAGAGGAAATAGATTCATCAGTCAAAGAAAATACCAAAGCCAAAAAAGTCATAACACAAAATGTCTAGGAAATCTGGGACACAATGAAAAGGCCAAACCTAAATATAATAGGGAAAAAAAGAAGGAGAAGAATACCAACTCAAAGGCAAAGAAAATATATTGCTGTGGATATCGCTCTGTATAAATAAACACTGATTGGCCAATGGCCAGGCAGGAAGTATAGGTGGGACTAACAGAGAGGAGGAAAGAGGAAACAGGAAGGCAGAGGAGGGACTGCCTGGAGCCACTACCAGGACAAGGAAGATGTAAAGTGCCAATAAGCCACAAGCCACATGGCAAAGCATAGATTAATAGAAATGGGCTAAGTATAAGAGTAAGAGCTAGACAATGATAGGCCTGAGCTAATGGCCAAGCAGTTTAAATAATGTAAGAGTCTGTGTGTTTATTTTATAAGTGGGCTCTGGGACTGGTTGGACTTGGTGGGAGCTGGAGAGAAATTCTCCAGCTACAAAATATTCAACAAGATCATAGGAGAAAACTTTCCCAAGTTAAAGAAAGAAATACCCATGAAAATACAAGAAGCCCATAGAACACCAAGCAGACTAGACCTCCCAAAAAAGTCCCCTCACCACATAATAATTAAACAACTAAACCTACAGAATAAAGAAAGAATATTAAGAGCAACAAAGGAAAAAGACCAAGTGACTTATAAAGGCAAATGTAAATGTATCCAACCATCTTATTAAATAAGAAACACAGAACCAATGCAAAGAAGAAAGCCAAGAGGTCAGAGCTAAGAGCTAAAAACCTTACCCTTCCTCTTGCAGTGGTCCTACCTCTCCGAAAGAGGCCTACTTCCTGTGTGTCTGTCTTTATAAAGACTTTCTGTTCTGCCTTCTCATTGGTTGTAAACCCAACCACATGACTGCCTAGTCACTGCCTGTCTGCACAGTGGTTGGTATTGAGATTAAAGGCGCATGTCTCCAATACTGGATATATCCTTGAACACACAGAGATCTACCTAGCTCTGCCTACCAAGTGCTGGGATTAAAGGTGTGCACCACCAACACCCAGCTTTCGCTATGGCTCTAATAGCTCTGACCCTCAGGCAACTTTATTTATTAACATACAAATAAAGTTACATTTCAGTACAAGTAAAATATCATCATGGGCAAACCCATCCGAATAACATCCAAATTCTCAATGGAGACTATTGAAGCCAGAAGGACCTGGACAAATGTAATGCAGACACTAAGAGACCATGGGTGCCAGCCTAGAATAATATACCCAGCAAAACTTTCAATCACCAGAGATTGTAGTAAACAAGACATTCCAAGAAAAAACCAGATTTGTACAATACCTACCCACAAATCCAGCCCTACAGAAAGCACTAGAAGGAAAATTCCAACCTAAGGAAGTCAGATACACCCACAAAAACACAGGCAATAGATAACCCCACAGCAGTAATTCCAAAGAAGGGAAATATACACATACTACCACCAAAAGATAACAGGAATTAACAAACACTGGTTATTAATATCCCTTTATATCAATGGACTTAATTCACCTATAAAAAGACAAAGGCTAACAGAATGGATACAAAAGCAGGACCCATTTTTCTGCTACATACAAGAAACACACCTCAACTTCAAAGATAGACACTACCTCAGAGTAAAAGGCTGGGAAAAGTCTTTCCATTCAAATTGTCTCAAGAAGCAACCTGATGTAGCTATCCTAATATCTAACAAAATAGACTTCAAACTAAAATCAATCAAAAGAGATCTAGAAGGACATTACATACTCATCACAAGAAAGATCCACCAAGATGAAGTTTCAATTCTGAACATTTATGCCCTCAATAAAAAGGCACCCACATATGTAAGAGAAATATTACTAAAGTTTAAATCACACATAAAAATCCACACATTAATAGAGGGAGACTTCAACACCCCACTCTTACCACTGGACAGGTCTGCCAGATCAAAACTTAACAGAGAAATAAGAGACTTAACTGATGTTATGACTCAAATAGACTTAATAGATATCTACAAAACATTCTGCCCTAACAAAAAAGAATATACCTTTTTCTTAGCCCCCCCATGGAACCTTTTCTAAAATTGACCCCATACTTGGTCACAAATCTCAACATATACAAAAAAATTGGAATAACCTCCTGTGTTCTATCAGACCACCATGGTTTAAAGTTAGAGTTCAACAACAACAAAAATTACAGAAAGCCTACAATTTCATGTAAACTGAATAATGCTCAACTGAATCACCAATGGGTCAAGGAAGAAATAAAGAAAGAAATTAAATTATTCATAGAGATCAATGAAAATGAATGTACTATATACCCAAACTTATGGGACACTATGAAAGCAGTGCTAAGAGGAAAATTCATAGGACTAAATGCCCACATAAAGAAGATGGAGAAATCTCACATTGGTGACTTAATAGTACACCTGAAAGCTCTAGCACAACAAGAAGAAGATCCAAAGTCACCCATGAGGAATAGACGCCAGAAATAATCAAATTGAGAGCTGAAATAAATAAAATAGAAACAAAGAGAACAATACAAAGAATCAATGAAACAAAGAGTTGGTTCTTTGAGAAAATCAACAAGATAGACAAGCCCTTATCCAGACTAACCAAATGGCAGAGAGAGAGAGAGAGAGAGCATTCAAATTAAAAAAAATCAGAAATGAAAAGGGAGACATGATACCTGACAATGAGGAAATCCAGAGAATCATCAGGTCATACTTCAAAAACCTGTACTCCATAAAAGTGGAAAATCTAAAAGAAATGGACAATTTTCTGGATAGTTACCACATACCTAACTTAAATCAAGACCAGATAAACTATTTAATAGACCAATAATCCCAAAGGAAACAGAATCAGTCATTAAGTCTCCCGACCAAAAAAAGCCCAGGGCCAGATGGTTTCAGTGCAGAATTCTACCAGATCTTCAAAGAAGAGTTAATACCAATACTCTTTAAATTGTTCCACATAATAGAAACAGAAGGAACATTACCAAACTCCTTTTATGAGGCTACAGTTACTCTGATTCCCAAGCCAAACAAAGATGCAACAAAGAAAGAGAACTACAGACCAATCTCCCTCATGAACATTGATGCAAAAATACTCAATAAAATATTGGCAGACAGACTCCAAGAACACATCAAAAAATTATTCACCATGATCAAGTAGGCTTCATCCCAGAGATGCAAGATTGGTTCAACATACAAAAGTCTGTCAATGTATATATACTATATAAACAAACTGAAAGAAAAAAATCACATGATCATTTCATTATATGCTGAAAAGTCCTTTGACAAAATCCAACACCCCTTCATGATAAAAGACTTGGAGAGATCAGGAATACAGGGAACATTCCTAAACAAATTAAAGGCAATTTACAGTGAGCCAACAGCCAACATTAAATTAAATGGAGAGAAACTCAAAGTGATTCCACTAAAATCAGGAACAAGACAAGGCTGTCCGCTCTCCCCATATTTATTCAATATAGTACTTGAAGTTCTAGCTAGAGCAATAAGACAACATAGGAGATCAAAGGGATACAAATTGGAAAGGGAGACATCAAGCTTTCAATATTTGCAGGTGATATGATAGTATACATAAGTGAACCCAAAAATTCAATCAAGGAACTCTGACAGCTGATAAACACATTCAGTAATGTGGCAGAATACAAGATTAACTAAAAATAAATCAGTAGCCCTCCTATATACAAATGACAAACAGGCTGAGAAAGAAATCAGAGAAACATCACCCCTTACAATAGCCAAAAATAATATAAAATACCTTGTGGTGACTCTAACTAAGCAAGTGAAGGACCTGTATAACAAGAAATTTAAATCTCTGAAGAAAGAAATTGAAGAAGATATCATAAAATGGAAGGATCTCTCATGCTCTTCGATAAGTAGGATTAACATAGCAAAAATGGCAATCTTACCAAAAGTAATATACAGATTCAATGCAATCTCCATCAATATCACAACACAATTCTTCACAGACCTTGAAAGAACAATACTCAACCTCATATGGCAAAACAAAAAACACCAGATATTCAAAACAATCCTGTACAATAAAGCAACCTCTGGAGCCATCACAATCCCTGATTTCAAGCTCTACTATAGAGCTACAGTAATAAAAACAACTTGGTACTGGCATAAAAACCTTCATGTGGACCATTGGAATCGAATTGAAGACCCTGACATTAATCCGCGCACATATGAACACCTAATTTTTGACAAAGAAGCCAAAACTGTACAGTTGAAAAAAGAAAGCATTTTTTAACAAATAGTGCTGGCATAACTGGATGTCAACATGTAGAAGATTGCAAATAGATTCATATCTGTCACCATGCACAAAACTTAAGTTCAAGTGGATCAAAGACTTCAACATAAATCCAGTTGCTCTGAACCTGATAGAAGAGAAAGCAGGAAGTAGTCTTGAACGCATTGGCACCAGAGATCACCTCCTAAATATAACCAGTGGCACAGACACTGATAGCAACAATTAATAAATAGGATCCTTGAAACTGAGAAGCTTTTGTAGGGCAAAGGACATGATCAATAAGACCAAACGACAGCCTACACAATGGGAAAAGATCTTCACCAACCCCACATCTGACAGAGGGCTGATCTCCAAAATTTATAAAGAACTCAAGAAACTAGACATCAAAATACCTGACAGTCCAATTTAAAAATGGGCTATAGAGCTAAACAGAGAATTCTCAACAGAAGAATATCAAACAGCTGAAAGATATTTAAGGAATTGCTCATCATCCTTAGTCATCAGGGAAATGCAAATCAAAATGATTCTGAGATGCCATCTTACACCTTTCAGAATGTCTAAGATAAAAACCACTAAAGACAGCTTATGGTGGAGAGGATGTGGAGCAAGGGGAACACTCCTACACTATTGGTGGGAATGAAAACTTGTACAGCCACTTTGGAAATCAGTATGATGGTTTCTCAGAAAATTGAGAATAAGTCTTCCTCAAGACCCAGCTATAACTACTCTTGGGCATATACCCAAGGAATGCTCAATCATACCACAAAGACACATGCCCAACTATGTTCATAGCAGCATTGTTTGTAATAGCCAGAACCTGGAAACAACCTAGATGCCTCTGAACTAAAGAATTGATAAGGAAAATGTGGTACATATATACAATGAATACTACTCAGCAGAGAAAAACAATGACATCTTGAGATTTGCAGGCAAATGGATGGAACTAAAAACATATCATCCTGAGTGAGGCAACCTAGACTCAGAAAGACAAACATGGTATGTATTCACTCATAAGTGGCTACTAAATATAAACAAAGGATAACCAGACTGCATTCCACACCTCCAGGGAGGCTAGATAGTAGGAGGACCATAGGAAAGATACAGGGACCTCCCAGCAATAGAGAAATGAATGAGATCTACATGAGCAAACTGGGGGTAATGTGGAGTAATGGAGGGCAAGGGACAGGAGAATGGGAGCTTAGGGGAGTGGGAGGTTCAAGCTAGATCAGGAACAAAGTGAGAGAACAAGCAAAGAGACACCATGATAAATGAAGGCACCATGGGAATAGGGAGAAGCAAAGTACTAGGGAGGTCCCCAGGAATTCACAAAGATGGCTCCACCATAGACTACTGGCAATGGACAAGAGGGTGACTGAGCTGACCTACTCTGGTGATTGGATGGCTGAATACCCTAACTGTCATCATAGAACCCTCATCCAGTGACTGAGGGAAGCAGATACAGAGATCCACACCAGGTCCCAGGTGCTGCAGCAGAGAGAGGAGGGATCCTATGAGCAAGAGATATTGAGACTATGATTGGAAAAAGTACAGGGACAACTAGCTAAACTACTGGAAACACATGAACTGTGGACCAATAGCTGAGGAGCCCCCATGGTACTGGACTAGGTCCCCTGGATAAGAGAGATAGTTATTTAGCTTGAACAGTTTAGGGGGCCCCCAGGAAGTGAGACTGGACCTGTTCATAGTGCATGAGATGGCTTTTTGGAACCTAGTGCCTATGGTGAGATACTTTGTGCAGCCTTGATGCAGGGAGGAGGGGCTTAAACCTGCCTCAACTGAATGTACCAGGCTCTTCTGACTCCCCATGGGAGAACTTGCGTTGGAGAAGGTGGGAATGGGGGGATGGAATTGGGGGGAAGCCTGGGGAGTGGGAGGAGGGAGGACAGGGGAATCTGTGGTTGATATGTAAAATGAATAGAAAACATTAATATTTTCTAAAAACATTAAATAAATTTAATTAAAGAAATCTAAGAAGACATAATCAACAGTGAAAGGAGATGAATAAGAAGAGTTCCAATCCTGAAAGTGATAATAGAACCAATAAAGAAACCCAAACTGAGGGAAATCTGGAAATTAAAAAAAAATCTATAAACTTGAAGAGGAAACTCAGGGGCAAGCCCCACCAACAGAATACAAGAATTGGAAGAGAGAATCTCAGGCTTTGAAGACAAGATAGATACCTTGGTCAAACAAAACATTAAATATAAAAATCTCCAGGTACAAAACACCCAGGAAATCTGTGACACTATGAAAGGACCAAAATATATGAGTAATAAGAATGGAAAAAAAGAAGAAATCCAGGTCAAAGGTACAGAAAATATTTTCAACAAAGTTAGAGGAAAAAAAATATTCCCCAACCTAACAAAAGAGATGCCTATCAAGGTACAAGAAGCATACTGAACACCACATAGAAAAGAAATTCCTCATGGCACATAATAATCAAAATACTAAATGTAAAGAAAAAATAATTATTAAAAAAAGATTATTAAAAGAGTATATAAGAATTGTATATTCTTATGTGAAAGAATAAAAAAGGATAAAAAATGTAGCTTATAATCATTAGAGTTACACTTGACTTCTCAATGGAGACTCAAAGCCAAAATGGTCTGGACAGATGTTCTATAGACTCTGAGACCATAGATGCCAGTCCAGACACCTATACTAGAAATCTCTCCCACAGTAGATGGGGATGATAAAACCAAAATTCAGCAACATCTACCTACAAACACAGTTCTACAGAAGGTGCTGGAAGAAGAACTTCAGTCTGAAGATGTTAACCACACCCAACAAGACACAAGGCATAAATACTAAACACAAGGAATAAATACTAAACACAAGGAATAAATACTTCCAGGCAAGAAAACCAAAAGAGAGGGGGAAGAAGACAAACCACAGAAGCAAAATAACAAGAATCAACAAACACTGTTCATTGATATTTCCTAACATCACCAGTGGTGTCAGTTCACCAATAAAAAGACACAGACTGACAGAATGGATGGGGCAGCAGAATCTATCGTCCAGCTGCATCCAAGAAGCACACCTTAATGTCAAGGATAGACATCACCTCAGAGTAAAAAAATAGAAAAAAATATTCCAGACAAATGGACCTAAGATGTAAGACAGTGTAGCCATTTTAATAGCTGACAAAATAGACTTCAAACCAAAACAGAAGAGATGGATAAGGACACTGGATACTCATCAAAGAAAAAAATCTACCAAGAGGACATTGCAGTTCTTATTATCTATGCCCCAAACACAAGGGCACCCAAGCTCATAAAACAAACACTACTATAGCTTATATCACAATTTGGCCCTCACATAGTGGTAATGGTAGACTTCAGTACCCCACTTTCAACAATAAACAGATCATCCAGAAAAAAAAAACTAAATAGAAGAAATGCTTGAGCTAACTGATGTCATAATTCACATTAACCTAGTAGATATTTACAGAACATTTCACCCAAACACAAAAGAATATACCTTCTTCTCATCATCTCATGGGACTTTTTCTGAAACTGACCACATACTTGATCAAAAAAGCAAGTCTCAATAGATACAGGAAAAGTGAACTCCCAGTCCCAGCTTCTCAAGCTGTGGTTCATAGCCTGATGAAAATTGAAGTAACACCAGCATCCCATCTGATCTCCACATATTAAAACTTGATATCAACAACAGCAGAAAGCCTACAAACTCCTGGAAACTGAACAACTCTCTCCTGAATGAAAATAGGTTGAGAGAGAAATTAAAGCTGGACAGTGGTGGCTCACGCCATTAATCACAGTACTCTGGAGGCAGAGCCAGGAGGATCTCTATGAGTCTGAGGTAAGCCTGGTCTACAGAGTGAGGTCAGGACAGGTACCAAAACTACACAGAGAAACCCTGTCTTGAAAAACAAAAACAAGAGAGAGAGAGAGAGAGAGAGAGAGAGAGAGAGAGAGAGAGAGAGAGAGAGAGAGAGAGAGAAATTAAATTCTTTTTAGAGTTGAATGAAACAAAATACCCAAACTTATGGGACACAATGAAACTATTTCAAGATGTAAGTTTTTAGCACTAAGTGCTTATATTAAAAAAAGATCTCATAGTAGTAAATTAATAGCACACTTAAAGCTTTAGAAAAAGAGAAATATAAGGGAAGAAATAATCAAACTCGAGGTTGAAATAAATAGGAACAACAACAATTATACAAAGAATCAGTGAAGCAAAGAGTTGGTTCTTTGAGAAAATCAATAAGATTGGCAAACTCTTGACCAAATTAACTTGAGAGAGAAGATTTAAATTCTCAAAATTATAGATGAAAAGGGGGCATAAAACAGACAACAAGGAAATCCAAAGAATCATAAGGACATACTATAAATCAACCAACAAATAGGAACATCTAAAAGAAATGGATAGTTTTCTTGATACATACCACTTACCAAAGTTAATTCAAGATCAGATAAGCATTTTAAATAGACTTACAACCCCCAGTGAAATAGAAGCAGTGATTAAAAGCCTACTGACCCTCCAAAAGCTCATGACCAGATGGTTTCAGTGCAGAATTCTACCAGACTTTCAAAGAAGAGTTAATGCCAATAAAAAAGGAGGAATATTACACATTTTATTTAATGAGGACACAGTTACCCTGATATCTAATAACATAAGACCCAACAAAGTAAGAAAATCACAGACCAATTTCCTTTATGAACATAGATGCAAAAATTCTCAATAAAATACTTGCAAATCAAATACAAGAACATATCAAAAATATCATCTGCCATGGTTAAGTAGGCATCATCCCAGAAGTGCAGGGGTGGTTCAACATACACTTTAATGTATATAAATATAATGCACTATAAACAAACTAAAAGACAAGATAACATGATCATCTCAATAGATACAGAAAAGGTCTTTGACAAAATCCAACACTTCTTTGTGAGAAAAGTCCTGGAGAGTGATACAGGCAACACCCCTCAAGATAATAAAGGAAGTTAATGGGAAGCCCATAGCCAACATCAACTTCAATGGATAAAAACTCAAAGCAATTTCACTAAAATTAGGAACAAGGCAAAATTACCTACTCTCCTCACATCTATTCAATATAGTATTTGAAATCTTAGCTAGAGTAATAAGACAACTGAAGAAGATGAATGGAATATAAATTGGAATGGAAGAAGTCAAAATATCTTTATCTACAGATCAAATGATAGTATATGTAATTGGTCCTAAGCACTTGGGAACACCTACAACAGATGAACACTTTTAGCAAAGTAGTTGGATACAAAATTAATTGTTAAAAATCAGTAGCCTTCTGTGGTAGTTTGAATGTGATTGGCCTCTATAAGCTCATAGGGAGTGGCACTATTAGGTGGTATGGTTTAGTTGGAGTAGGTATGGTCTTGCTGGAGAAAATGTGTCACTGTGGCAAAGACCTTTGAGGTCTCATATATGCTCCAGCCACACCCAGTGTCTGAGACCACTTGCTGTTGCCTGCAAGATCCAGATGTAGCTCCTTCTGAACTCTCAGCTCCTTTTCCAGTACCTTGTCTGCCTGCATGTCACCATGTCCCACCATGGTGGTAATGTACTAAATCTCTGAAACTGTAAGCCACCTATATAAAGGTTTTCCTTTATAAGAGTTGCTGTCGTCACAGTATCTCTTCACAGCAATAGAAACTCTAAATAAGACATCTTCATATATACCAGTGACAAATAGTCTGAGAAAGAAATAAGGTGAACAACACCCTTCACAATAGCCTCAAAAAATATAACATACCTTGGAGTAACTTTATCCAAGCAAATGAAAGACTTGTACAATGAAAGTTTTCAGACATTGAAGAAAGAAATTTAGAAAGATATCAGATGATGGAAAGAACTTCTATTCTCATGGATCAGTACGATTAATAAGGTAAAAATGACCATCTTATCAGAAGCAATCTACAGATTCAGTGCAATCGCCATCAAAATTCCAGAACAATTCTTCACAGGTCTTGAAAGGACAATCTTCAGCTTAATATAGAAACACACACACACACACTCACACACACACACACACACACACACACACACACAATAGCTAAAACAATACTTAATAATAAAAGAACTGCTGGGGATATCATCATCCACAGCTTTAAGATATATAGAGAGCTACAGAAATAAAAACATCATGATACTGGCACAAAAACATGTTAATAAACCAGATTTAATTGAAGACTTAGACATAAATCCACACACCTATGGACATCTGAATTTTGATAAAGAAGCCAGGAATACACACTGGAAAAAGCAGCATCTTAAACAAATGGTGCTGATCAACCTGGATGGCTACACATAGAAGAATTGCCTCTCTGGTTACTCTTTCTGAGCCTCCATCCTCATCATCTTGATTTCAAAATGTCAGTGTCCCTGTATCTTTCTTCATCCCAGGCCATAGGAGATCCTTGTTTTCAGTTTCTCAGGCCCTTTAGCCCAGGTTTGACACCACACCTGGTTGGAACAAGAGGGTCCTGTAACAGACCATCCCACCAAACACATTCTCAAATGCCTGGATTCTGTTCACATCATTGTTTTTTAACTGGCTACTGGGACAGAGCCTAAGTACTTTAGAACTATGATGATGTGTGAAGAATTGCCCAACCTACCCCAAACCAATGACATCGATGTTATGAGACATATTTCACATTCCTTCCTCTCGTACCTTCCTATGACTCATTTTCTTGCCATATGTCTGTCCCTCTCTGTCCTGTATGTGGAATCTTTTTGTGTGGATTGTGACTTCATTTCTCAGCTTCTAAGACACCCATACTACTGCTTGTAGCAGAAGAATTGAATAAACAGATGGTTAACATTGCTTAAAGATCTATTCTTACCTTGGGGATCCCAGCTTGAATGCTTTGTTTTGATAAACACAGCAAAAGGTACTGAGATGAAATGACTGAATCACACTGGTCCTCTTCCCAGAAGCAGAAATATGAGGAGAAAAGGAGAGCAGAAGGCAGACACATGGCTTCTCTTCCTGACTGTGTCTGGTTCCATGTTTGGGAAAATAACCCTAAATTTCCCTGCATTTATTTTTGTTTATTATGAAAAACAAGGTAAACTTGAGATGGGTCAGGATGTCAGAGAGCAGGAAAGTGAGGAAATGAGACTGAAGTGTGTGGTATTTGGGAGTGTGAGGAGTGAGTGAGCTGGTGCTTGCCTTTCTTTTCCTTTTTAATTATTAAAAATCACCAAGTCAGATAGAAATCCTCACTTCCTATTTTCTTCCCGGGGGTAGCCATGAGACTATCTTAGTTCTTGCTTACTCGAATTCTGCAGTTTTAAATCACTTTTAAAAAACTGATGCCATGTCCACAACTCCATTTGAAAACAGACTTAAAGACCACCAAACTCGTATGGGCCCCAAAGCTGCACAGAGCCATGACGAATGAATAGGACCACATTATAAGGGTCTCCAGAGAGTAGGGCAAACGTTACCGACTGTCTTCCTGAAATATACCAGCAAGAATGTGAGCCTTAATTAACGAAGCCCAAGGTTGATTTTTCTTGCTGCCTTTTTCTCTGAAAGACAAATAATAAGAAATGAATGAGGTTGGAAGCAAATGAGAACCATATTGGGAAAGCGAGGCATAGTCAGACTTTTGGCTGAGCTGGTTGCAAAGAGCTAGAGTTCTTTAATCATCTCATTGGAGATGTAGCCAAAAATATGCAATTTGAAACACACACACACACACACACACACACACACACACACACACTACACACACACACACACTCACACCCCATCCTCCCTCTTTTTTACTGCAGATGAATCAGGATGGTGAGATGGTGGAGACAGGATATGATGAGAACCATTCCTGCTCTCCACCTACTTTATAAAGAGCCTTGGCAATCATATTGGGGAACCCATCTATCAATTCTTACAACTTAAGTGTGTATTGTGCCATGTTCATTGACCCCAATAAGCCTCTTTGCAGCTGAACTTGGTCATGGGTTGGGCATGTGCTAAAATGGTAGCACACTGAGGAGCCAATCTTTCCTAAGCAATGTGTTTCTAGAAGAAGATGAATCTGTTTGAGAATAAAAGCACACTATTCCATCTGAAAGTGGGCAAGGCCAACTATAATAGGATTCAGATAAGTTTTTATTGGAAATAAGATATCTCCTTACTAGTGAACAAACTGATAAAACAGAGCAGTTTTTCTTATGCACGGCTTGGCCAGGTCAAATGCACACAAAGGCTCCTCTCCACTCCTCTGCACTGCACAGTGTTCCAGCTTAAGGAGTTAAAAGACTCTGTTGCCTTTGTCAATAAAGAGAGAGAAGACACTCTGCCCTGCTTTATGGCAGTAGAAGGATGTGATGGGAAATTTTCTAATAAAGCCCCACATAGGTTGATAGTAAATAAATACAATGTACTGCAAGAATATACTGATTCAGCTTTCATTATTTCCTTTTCTTAAAGGGAATGGTTTGTCTTCCTGGTTCCCTTGTCTCCTTATTGATTACTCTTCAGGCAACGGTGGAGTCTCTTAGCTTCCAAATTGTCTGGGAATACTCAGCTCAGATTCTTCTTCTTTTAGAGAGTGAGTTGCTCACAGAGAGAAATCATCTTGATCTCCTAGGGAAGGTTATTTCCCATTGTTGGAGCTCATAGTTGCTAGGCTCACATGAGTGACAGGGAGTCATATCTTCCAGTCTGGCTTCTGGCAGAAGCAAAATATATTTCCAACTTCCACTTGCCAATAGCCTATTTTTATTTGCCAATTTCCAGAGAACACAAAAGTGGGATGCTTTATTGGTCCTTCTTAGACAACCCCCTACATAGTATAAATGGCAAGATAATGAATGGAGAACTTAAAGAAAAACAACCTTAGTTCTGATCATGGCTCTCTTCTTAGGTGTCTTTACCCAAAAGCCCATGTGAGCAAAGGCTTGATTTCTAGATTGGCACTATTGGAAGGCAGTAGAAACTATAAAGAAGAGATCTAATATGAAGTCTGTAGGTCATTTAAAGGTGTGGCCTTGAAGGGATAGCAAGACCCTGGTCTCATGAAGGTGTGATGGCTAGTGTTATCACCAGTACTTGAAGGTTTCCTGGTCCCACCCAGGCTTGCATTAGGGACAAATCTCTCCCACCAGAGGTCCTGCAGACACTTATAAAATTATCATTCAGAGGCTTATATTAACTACAAACTGTATGGCCTAGGCTTCAGCCTCTTGTTAGCTAGCTCTTTTATCTTAAATTAACCCATTTCTATAAATGTATTCGTTGCCTCATGGCCGTGGCATTAGTAGTCTGCTGACAACTTGTTGCTCCTTGGGCTCATGTCTCTCCAGACTCTGCCTTTCTCTTGCCTGTCTCTCTCCTTGGATTTCCTGCCTGCCTCTAATCTGCCTTGCCACAGGCCAAAGAGGCTTATTTATAAACTAATGGGAACAACATATATTCACAGTGTACAGTAAGACATCCCCAGCTATCACCCTTACAGAATCCAGACCACAAGGGTGTTAGACCTCCAGCCATGCCTATGTGGATTGTCTTGATTGTGTTCATGTGAACTGATGTGGGAAAGCCCACCTTAACTGCAGGAAGTACCTGGGCTGTGTAAGTGGAGAATGCATGCTGAGCAACAGCCAGCACACACCTACCCATTGCTATCTGTCTCTTTACTGAGGATACAATGTGACCACCCCTCTCCAGCTGCTGCTGCTGTGACTTCTTTCACAGTGATGGATTGTAACCTTGAACTGTGAGCTTGAATAAACCATTCCCCCCTGAACTTGCTCCTTTTGGAGTATTTCATTACAAGAAGATGAAAAGAAACTAAGACATATGTTCTTGCCATGGCATGCCATCACAGGGCCCAAATAACTGGGTCAATTGGTCATGGCGGGAACTCTCAAAACTATGAGAGAAAATAGTTTCTTCTTTTTAAAAGTTGGTTGTCCTGGGTAATTATTACAGTACCAGAAAGTTAAATAACACAGATGTGCACATTTTGTACACTTCAATTTTCTTGAACTTAAAATTAGTTCATAAAAACATTGACTAATAGGATACCAAATAAGGTCTTACTTATTTCAATGTGTGTCAGAGACATTTCCAACTACAGAAGCCTTCAACGGTCTGTAAAGGCCCATCCTGGAGATTCCCAGGGGTTTCATGGAGTTGGCTGATCATGCTATCATATTCTGGGAGAGGAGTACTAGTGGGCTTTTTTATCTTTAATGCTCACAGATTTGCCTATGTCTTAGAGAAGAGAATCTTTGAAAAGGGGCTGTGCAAATGTTACAAAAGTATTTCTTTTGGAGAAAATGGGAGCAAGCTACTGAAGGCAGAACAGGGTTTCTGTTAACCAATGTCAGAGATAGGGAAGATCAGTGGAGTCTCTGAAAATCAAATTGTCTTGAGGAAAAGAGGAATCACAGCTGGTAGTCTGTGTTGGAAACACAAAGAATGGCCATTCCAGGGAGCAACTAACAATGGTCAGATTAATGCTGAGGAACATTAACCACAAAATATTAGCATCAAAGCTGGAAGAACTAGCTTCCTATTCTGGTGGTTGACTAAGGAATAGCCAGTCTATATGGAGCTCAGCTGCATGCTTTATCTGATTTCTAATAGGCATGCTCCAGCACTTACAGTTCTGTTAAAGCTCAGCTGACTAGGAAGGTTGTATCTGGTGTACTTCAACTTAATTCCACAAGGAAAAATGCAGAAGTCTTCTTACAGCCCAGTATTAGGATAGACAATTTTCTCCTTTTCTATTGGTCAAGGCCAGTCACATGGCTACATTTAAATTTAAGCCATGAGAAATGTGCTCTGCTCTTTACAATGGAAAATCTTCACAGTCATATGGCAATGGGTATGGATGGAGGGATGGCTAGAGAGCTGGGGCAGGTGATGTAGTCTGCCAGCTTGGGAGAGGACATGCTTAGGCACACATGACACATTTCACAGTGAGGGCTTCTTTACATACAAGAGCACAGGCACCACGTGTTTGTGATCTGGAGAATGAGGGCAGAGCAAGAACGTAGGAACTCCGAAAGTCTTACAACCTTTGTGTGGAGCACTATACTAATCCAAGGAAGACCATCATAAACAGAAGAGTAGCTATCAACTCCTGTGGGACCCTGGGGATTATGGGGAATTCTAAATTTTCCCCCTGAAAGAACACTGAAAGCCTCCTGAAACTCTTAGACAATTATAATGTTTTGGAGGGAGAACTAAAAACTACTGAGATTCTGCATTCTCCGATAATATAACACATGTGAGCAGGAAGCAAAATCAAAAAGTAAATAGATAAATATGTAGCTTGGGTTGCTGGCACAGATACCTTCATGTGAAAACTAACAACTCAGCCAGAGGACATGCAGGACACCAGGAGAACAAGGCCCTCCCATTACCTAAGCACAGCATAGGGCACATAGGGCACGCAGAGACTGAGACAGAAAGTTCAGGACCTGCATGGGTCTTCACCAGGCCCTCTGTGTATATGTTACAGTTGTGAGCTGAGTATTCTTATAGGACTCCTGACTGGGAGAACAAGTGGGTCCCTAACTCACGTGCCTGCTCTTTGAAGTCAAAGTACCTTTAAAATATACATTTTGGCATAACTCAACAGCTTTTACAATCAAATGTTTTTCTTTAGTCACGAATATCAAAGACAACATAATCCAGATTGTCTGTGTAATAGCCATCTTTACATGGCTTATTACCTTTACTGTTTGTTTAAGGACTTTATTTTTTAAAACTATCTATTTGTTTATATAATTGTATCTATTTCTTTCTTTTTCTCTTTTAAGCCTACATACATTTTTACATATATTGTAAGCTATTTTATCTGAATCAGTCTTATTGTGAAGCTATTGCGTTAAACTGCAGCCTTCTAAGCCTGAAACGGCACTGTGGCTGCTGGCTCCACCCACTTCAGCTTCCCAACATGGTGTTGGTATGTTTTCTTCCAGCTCTGGGAGGTATCAACTCTCAGAAATAGTGGGTCTATGTTTCTATCAAAGCAGCGTGTAGCCCAGAAACCTCTCTCTCTCTCTCCCTCTTTTTTTTTTTTTTTTAATACTAGTAAAGACTAAATCTACCACACAGCGTAATGTGCCGCTGGCAGATGCCTCATTTCCGCCATACTGCTGGTCAAACGCACAAGTCAGGAACCCGCCAGTAGTTCGAAACCATTTTTACGGTGTCTAGCTGCCCGTATGAGACATGAAGCAGGAACCTGGTTTTGGCTCTGTTTAGAATTGGTTATTAAATATTGTCAGGTTTAAGGTGGAAACTCGAGCCATTGGGCACCATTTGTAGCTAGAGTTTTCCTGCCTTGCCCACAGTCAGGACAATTCTCTACCACTTGCCAGTCCCACAGCCGCTCAGACCCAACAAAGAGACTTATATTGCTTACAAACTGTATGGCCGTGGCAGGCTTCTTGTTAACTGTTCTTATATCTTAAATTAATTCATTTCTATAAATCTATACCTTGCCACGTGGCTCATGGCTTACCAGCATCTTCACATGCTGCTTGTCATGGTGTCAGCTGGTAGTGTCTCCTGACTCAGCCTTCCACTTCCCAGACCCAAACCTTAAAACTATACTGTTTTGTTTCCATCACAGAGAAGGAGGTTACTGATGCCTATCTTGCCTGCCTTTTGTGTGCCTAGAGTTGTGTCCCTCAGATGATTTCAAACCAAGACAAGATGAAGACAAACCATTATACTCAGCAACCTTGAGATGTTTTCAGATGGCCTTTCATACCCTATTCAAAGTGACACATTAAGGACCGTCACTGGCTGCACTGTGTCAAGCTATTGTTTCTACCTCACCTTTGATATATAACAACATATAGGGCATGTTCATGACTCAGTAGATGTCATACAGAAAGTGAAAGCCATGCTCTCTCCATTCTCATATTACCCAAGTTAAAAGAACTTGGTATTCCCATAGAAATGTCCACACTCATGATTTTATTATTGGGAGTTATACAACTTCTACTTGATCTGGCTTTCTTCTTCACCCCTTCAATCTCTACCCCACTCAGGGGGTTTTCCTACTGGCTGGGCACTAGGGGAGGACACAGGTTGAGAAATGAAGGAACCTTCAGCTTACCCCAGTTTCTTTCTGAAGTCAGAGCTTGGGTCTCTTTTCTGCAATGTTTAGACTATACACAGCTCTTCAGGGCACAAGCAAATGACATGTCTGAGAATATGTGTACATAAATATGTGACAGACAGGTAGTACGTCTGTCAGGGTTACATATTTTCCCAGAGACAGCGTTCCTCGGCTATCTATGCATTCAGCTAGTCAGTCAGCTGGATTTTGTTTAACAGGGTAGTATACCATATTATCCAGGAATCCTCAGGCAAGGAGCTTTGCTTGTTCTAAAAAGTGAGGCAGGATAGAAAGATAGGAGGTATTATGAGTACATGTAAGGGAAAGAGCTCCTCATTCCAGAATCCGGTTGAAGGCTCTTGCCAGCTTCAACAAGAATCAGGAATTCCAGCACAATTAACAATTAACTTCCTCTCTACCCAGCTGTGAACCTGCGGTCTTCTAGGAATCTCACCACAAGCCCCATTTAAAGTAAAAGTACATGTCCTAAGTCCCCTGTGCATTCCTAATGGCTTTTGATTTTATTTTATCAGATTGTAATCCCATCCAAGGAATCTTTGGAGCCACCCTATAATCGCTATTATTGAAAAGGGAAAACAAGAGAGGAGGTGAGGGTCTCTTAGAAACCTGTTGAACAGTGAAATTCCAAAAGCTTCCAAACGCTATATACATTCATCACTAGGATGCACGTACTCGCGTACATACACACACACACACACACACACACACACACACACACACATACACAGACATACATACACACACAAACACACACACAAACACACACACACACAAACACACACACACACACACACACACACACACACACACACACACACTTGGAAAAGCACACTTGAGGAAGTCTTTTTCCTCTCCTGAGCATCTCATATCCTACTAATCACTTGTCCTAAGATCTATGATAGACTGCCTGCTTCATACTGCCTTGTCCTGAAATTTTATCCAGTGGATCCAAGAGTCCAGCCTAAATGGAAGTCCTTGGAAAGATTAAGAGACACCCAAGGCTGCAGGTGCCTGCTCTGGGATGTCTCCTGTCCTGCTATCATTGACTCAACAAACTGAGAAGGACAGCATTGGGCTTGGCATGCAATGGTCTGGGCTGACTCCAGACAGGGCTTTATCATTCCTAGGTAACCATGAGCATATAATCCTTAGAGACAAAGATTTCTTATTTCAAATTATAGACAACATATCAACTGTGTTCCTCAAAGTTTTTTCAAAAGTCATCATATGATGTTGTTGACAGTGATGAAGTCTAATAGCATTGTAAAGGCAACTAAAATCTCAAATGTGGCTTCCTGATTCACTGTACAACTGAGCTCACATTAGTATTTTTTATAGATCATTCAAATAAATTAAGAGTCATTAGATGCCCTCCCAGAAAACTTGATAGAGCTATTCAGGCAATAACATGCTGCCACAAGAACTGGCAATCACGGTGTCGTAAGTAGGTTATTTAGGAGAATTACACGGCTTTCTGGTGTGTTAAGCTACCACAAGTAGAATTCAAGTAATAATAGTGAGTGTTAGTGCTTTGATACAGCCCCTATATGCCTGACACTATTCGGATCATTTTACACTATTAATTCACTTAACCACAGGCTACTTAAGGTACTCTTAAGTATACTTAGTTTTTTTTAATTGGTTAATTAGATTTTTCTTAAAGCCATTCTTTGACAATGCCAACTTCCCACACCCTTGTTTCTTTCCCAGATTCATGACTTCTGGTTTTGTTGTGCTACCCATTTGGTTTAATTAGGGCTATCTCTGTGACCACTGGATTGGGAGAATACATTAGAGCCTGGGGGGATCACCAGTTGTAAACACTAAGGGAATGACTTCTTTTTTCCATAAATCTATCTGAAGTAAGTAAGTAGCAAGGGGTAACATCCTCTGAGTCACTCTCCATTCTTGTCTGCCTCTTGACGGGTCCACTTCAGTCATTGGTAGATGCTGAGAGATTCTATTACAATGTCTGAAGACACCTCGCTTTGCTCTGACATTTAACATGATACTTTATATTGTTCCTAAGGAGTAAGGGACAGCTCCCCAATTTCAACTCTCAACATGCAACTGTTACATTGCTTTGAGTTTCAAGGAAAGGAAGAGTACAGACCTAGGGTCAGCCTTGGGGTGAAAAAGAAGGAAGCAGTTCAAATGCAACTCTGACAATCGCTCCTCCCAGTTGACCAAGAACCCAGGGTCACTCTTACTGTTGAATAAAAACCTATACCATTATAGCAGTGTAGATTATTATCCTGTTTCCAGGGATAACAGGGCTAAAATATATCATCTTTTGAAGTTATATTTTTGTTTTTAAAAATGGACCATGACACATTTAAATATGAATAATGGCTATTGTATATGAGAATCACTGCATTATTTGCTAAATTTTAAAATAGATCAATTTTATAATGAGATGAGTTGTTCATGCTTAGAGGTATATTTGAAATCTTCATAAATGAGTCAAGCCTATATTTTTGATAGGTACTTATGACAATTTGTTCTTATTACAAAATTTCAAAATGAAACTTTCAGAAATTGATACTTTGCCAGTATTCAGCAGTATTGACCATGGAACCTCAGAAACAAGACAAGTAATTAATGCTTTCACATCCCAGCCTCATCCTGAATTCATTTCTATATTCAAAATCTTTAAATCATGGATTAATGAGCTATGACCTAATGGCTGAGCATGGTTTCTGCAGTATTAAAAAGTAACTAAAATGAAAGTGAAGTATAACCAAATGAATGTGTTAGAAAGTATGGCTCAGAAACCCTGAAACAGTTTTTAGTTTGTTTGTTTAACAGCTTATTTCAGAAAAGCTTTGGCAATTTGAACTTATGAGCTTTTGACTTTTGTTCACAGAACTTTGAATCTGACTGGCCTGTGTTTTCTTTCTAGTATTTGACATCACACAGTTACTTAGTAGCTGTATAACTTGTGCTTTTGTATAACCCTGCAGTGGACAGCTTCTCTCTCAGAACACAGAAGATGTACCTGCCGCATGAGGTTGTTGTGAATATTAAAGACAGGTTGAAAGATCTTTAGAACATTGCTTGATTTTCAACACCCCCCCCCATTACCCCTCATGTATCAGCAAGAAGGGAGCCCTGGCCTTCACTAGTTCTTAAGTAAGCCTGCCTATCAGGATTCTGTGTTCCTGAGCCTTGAGTTCCTGTCCTGCCATGTCCCCAGTCCCAGATAAGCAGCTCCATGCTGGGGCTTCTTGGGTCACACAAGGAAAAAGAGAGCAGAGATTTCTGGAAAGTGAAGGCAGGATTCTGCAAGAACGTGTCCAAACCCAAGGACTTGAGGGAAACCAAACCAGAGACACCAAGCCCATGTTGTAGGGCAGAAAAAGCTGCCATTTAAACTTTGAGAGGAGTGGAAGCTGCCCAGAAAATGAAGCTAGGAGAGCCACTTGGCTGAATTCCTTGCAGAGCTGGGAATTCACATCTGAAGAACTAGTTCGTGTACAGTATGGGAGCCGAAATTTCATCTCTATATTTGTTATGCTGTTATTTCAAGGGAAATTCTTTCTCATCTTGGTAACTTTATAAAAGATCCATCAAAGCAGTACCCTGCACCATGTAGGGGTTAAATCTTCATTGGCATGAATTGAAATTCATTCTCCATGGGGTAAGGATTAGCCTGGAACCCCCCTGGAAGATGTGTGTTAGCTTGACTTACAATCAAACAGTCCATTTGTCTTAGCTTCACAAGAGGGGTTGCACCCGTTTCTAAATGCTGGACTCTGTCTAGAGGCTCAGCATCTATATTCTCCATTAATCTCCTGTGTTTCTAACACTGACCTGTAAGGTCATTCCCAGGTTATGACGGATTTGGAGGCAGGGAAGAAGAAGGGTTTCTTGGTCCTATCTCCAAATCTTACTGTGGTTCCAGCCCTGTGGAAGCTGTCTCCTGACTCTGCTCTCAGTTACTCCATCTGGGAAATAGAAATAACAAAACTCCTCTTGAAAACACAAAGATACACAGGAAACAATCTTTTTAAGTGGTTTCCCAGCTAGGTAAGAAGGTGGTGTATATTTCATAGACATTCATGGGGATGAAGTCAGGCACACAAAAAATCCTTTTTACTTTGGAATCAAACAGGACTATAGAACTTGAGCTGGGCAATTCATTGTTTGTACTTGGGAGGGAGTGGCTGGTATTCTAAGAAAATTGCTATCTGTAGTTGATATCAAGAGGGACTAAACACTAGTGGAATCAGGTTGTAAGAAAAAAAATTCAACCGCACACTAAACTCGAGTCTTGGCTCTGGCTCAAATGCCCTCACTAGGTTTCAAAGTCTAGTGGAGAACTCTCAATATGAGACTGGGAACTATACTGACCTGGGATCTGTCTGACCTTTAAAGCTTTTTTACCCTATGGAAGTCAGCACGAGCTCATTATTCAGGGAGGACAGCCATTGTATGCTCCTTTGATGAGCCCAGGTCTCAGCCAAGCTGGAAGCACCATGTAACGTTTCACCGAAGTCTAGCTGAAGGATGTGTTGTGATTCAGTGACATCTGTCAAGTGAATGAATGTGCTTGCTCTGTGCAACTGAAGACTCAAGCAGTGCCGCTTCCTTTCCCAGGCAATGAGACACAACTCCGTGCCCAGTACAGAAATATTTGATGGGCACTCAAAACGGTAGAGGGGCCTGCAGTAACAACACTGACACTAAACATTTGCTAACCACGTAAATTATGACTGTAAATACTTTACACACTTTATCTGACTTTCACACTAATCTTGGGATGCATGCATTAGAACTTTACTCTCAGTCAATATGGCCCCAAAGACTTTTGTAAGGTGTGTAATGGTTTAGAATGCTGGGCGACCTCAATGTAGGCAGTTTGAATCCATACTTCTTCTACCCACTCAGCTGCAGTGTACTTCAGAGGCTGGTGGCTCTGATCAGGGAAGCAGACTCCTGGAAGAGTCTGCACACTGTCATTGTCCCCTCTGACCAGCTAGCATGAAAGCACTCAGATGAGGTGGGCCTGGCAGGGCAGGCAGGTATCTTACAGATTTTAGACTTACTACCAGGGAAAGAATGGCAGGGCTTCTGCCTCCTGCTGTGCTTCTCGGGTGGGGTGGGGGTCCTCAGTTCAGCCACCTGCATAGGGTGTGCTCACCTCACACACTTCTCATGTCTACAAAGAGCAGGCCTGACAGTCACAGACATGCCTAGCAATCAATTGCCAAACACCTGTTATGTGGGAGGTAATCTGGGCTCTAGCGTAAAAAGCCAAAGACTTCTTTACAGAGCACTTAATCCAAGCTTTCACTTCGTGAGTACAGAAACTGAGGCAGCTTGCCAAGGGCCCAGTCTGCTTGGTAGCTGTGTGGAGAGCAGAGGCCAGGTCTCCCAATAGCACATCGCATGTGCTCCCTCTGTCCTGAATGATGCACTGGAGATCTGCTTCTGACTGTTGAGTTTCCCTGGGGATCTGGGCACAGTCCCCTTGCTGAGCCCAGTGGCTGTAGATGCACAGAAGGCAAGCCCTGCCATGTAAAAGAGAGAGGCTCCTCAGCCGGTGTACAAAAAGGATTCTTGGAGAACCATTCATCCTGACCAACCCCCTCCCAGTCCTTGCCTGAAACTTAATTAATCATGTTTGCATCTGGATTCAGACAAGACAATATCGGGGATGTGTTTTTGGTTAGGAAGTAAAGCTGCATTCACAGAGGAATGTTGATTAGTTAGTGGTCGGTATCATTTTTCATGCCTTTTTAAGTTACACAAAAATTTAATATCAAAGCATTTCTCCCTGCACCGCACGTATCTATTTCTCATAAGTGCTGGCATAATTTTCTTTTCCTTCCTGCAGGCTCTGTTTATGAGATGATCCATCAGGTTGTCTCAGCGTCTCCATCCAGCCCTTCAGCAGCCAGTGACTTTCCAGGTGAGCTGTGAGCTGCAGGCTGCAGCCTCTCTCCATGTGGAAAAGGGAAGGAAAAAGGCAGCTCAGGCCAGGGTACCATCCACTGTGGATAATGGAGACAGCAACTCCCCACTGTACAGACCACAAGCTCTCCCACTGGCAAGCCCTGGATCTCTACTGTAAACCTCTAGAGGGAAGAAAAAAATTCAAACCTCCTTTAGACCTGTGGATATTAAGGTCAGCCCAAGTGGCTAAACTTACTCTTCAATTCTGCTTTAGAAAAATGCCCTAAATCTGGGGAAATTGAACACAGGAAGCCTGTCTTAATGTGTACAACATGCCCATATGTGTAGAACATGTCCAGTCACAGATGGTAAGTCATGGCAGATAAGCAATGTTAGAATTATGTGGCAGACTTGAAAATCTGTCTGCCTGACCAACAGCCCTCAAGCTAGACTTCCCTTTCAGACAAAGGTGATGGAAGAGCCATAGAAGACAGTTAGGTGCCCCTTTCTTCCAGTCATAGGCTTTTCAGTTCTGTTCCAAATCTGGTGCAGGTATCAATGTGTGCACCTGATGGAGAGGGTAGCAAGAATAAGACATTGCAAGATGCTCAGATGCAGGAAGGGCCTTCACTGTCACTGACTCCCCAATACCAGTAGCTCAAAGGACTCAGAGGGCTTTTTACAGAAAAAAAAAAAAAGATGTCTGGGGAAAATCAGCAAATTTGAGACCTATTTCAGTTACACCAGTTTCCAAAGATGTTCAGATCAGCTGAGGCAGTGTTTCACTTGACCTGAGACCAACACATTGGCTCTTTGCTTACTTTGCTCCTGACTTTTGGCAGAGAAGGTTGATTGAAAATAAGGTATGAAGCAGGTGATTGACCTCTAGACCCAGAGTACTCTGGAACAACCAAACAATAAATGCTCTTTCTTGGAAATCAATTGAGTAGTTAAACAGTTACTTATTCAGAAAATAATGGCCTCCTCTTAAACATTGAGCTGCTCAGATCTCATTCACCTTTTGGGTTGCCTCAATTCAATCTCATTCTTTTGACCTTCTACTTCCCAGGCCTCTTACTTGTGATTAACCAAGGACCAGCATGGATGTGAAGGTGTAACTACTCTCAGACCCATAGAAAACTTTCTGCACCCAAAGTATAAATGATAAGAATCATGGGCTAGCAGTCTGTATACTGTGGGCCAAGTTTGGCTCATTGCCTATTTCTACATAGCTGTATCATAACAGCCTCATCTACCTGTTATATTGTTTATGGATACTCCTAGGCTATACTAAAGAGTGGTTAAAATGAGACTGAGACTGACAAATGTCAAAATGTTTATATTTTTCATCTGTGTGAAAGAACTTGCTATAATGCCAAAGTCCATTTCCAGGTAGAGAGCCAGTGGTCAAATTGGCAGCTTACCCAGAATCCTTCACACTCAGTTCTAAACCACAGGCTGACAGTTGTATTGAGAAGCTCTTTGTTTTGTTTTTAATCTTTGTGACTCCTGCACTCTGGTGGAAAAATGTCTAAGTGTTCTATTGCTGTGTCAGGAAGCAATAGAGAATTGCCTTGAAATTTAAGCTCTATGGGAAACTTTAGAAACCAGGACATGGCTGCAGGCACTTATCTTTGGAACTGATCTGAGTGCAGAATGATGGCCTTCCTCAGTTACTGAGTTAAGGCCATGGTCACACTCAGGGTAGGTTTGCATTGACTCTAGACAGTCACTTGGTGAACATAGAAAAAAGGAGACCATTCACAGTCATTTCTTAGACAATTTAAAGTTATGTATTTATTGAGGCCTGGAGAGATGGCTTAGTGGTTAAGAACACATAACTATTGTTGAGGACTTGGACTTTGTTCCTAGCACTCACATGATGACTTATAACCATCTGTAAGTCCAGTTCCAGGGGATCTGATGCATTCTTCTGAGCCCAGGACATACCAGACACACATATGGTACAGATATACACATATAAGCAAAACATTCATACACATAAAATAAAAATAAATTTAAAACATGTATCTGTTTTCTTATCATAGATATAGGACTGTGAAGCATGAACAGATGAAACAAATTTTTAGAACATGGCAACAATATATATTTTTAAAGGGCTGGAAGGAAATGAAGCAATATGCATTCAGTTTTATTATTATCTAGTTAAACTATAGTTATTTCTGTCATACTTTCACACTTTTGGTAGGTAAAGGGATGAAGAAAAAGGTTCAGAGACAGTATGTTCCTTGCCTAAAGCTACCTCATCCTTAAGTTGGGCTCCTGGGAAAGCCTGGGTTGTAGACATTCTATGTTAGTGCCTTGCTGTTGGAGGAAAGAGGTTGGTACCTCAGGAAAGCTGGCCTAGAGAGCTGCCAACAGGATACTCCTTGCTGCTGGGCTCATGACAGTGCTTCCAGGCTGACGTCAGGTACTTCCATCTTCAAGTCATGCATTGAAATACTCCCTTACTCCTCTCCAGGGCCCAGCTCTCCTTCATACTTGTGCTGAAATGTTGCTAATTAAGAGTCTCAAGATATCCAAAATTTTCTCAGACCTAAGTGTCCCTCAGCACATCTCCTGGATGACCTTCTGCAGGGATTGAACGTGGTATGTATGGTCCAGGAGAGTGAGGATGGACACTGTGTTCACACAACTGATGAAAGTCAAAGAAGAGGCACCATCTACATGTTCTGAGTACAATTTCCAGCTCACAGCAGGGGCTGGAATGAAGTAAAGGATCAGTGGCAATCCTCACTCTCCCAGTTCAGAGCAGCTTACCACAGCAACACTTACCAAGGCCCTGCAGGCTAAGTGACAAGCCTGTGTGCAGTGTCGGGACTTGGCATTTGGCCACTGGCATGTCCTGTAGCTAGGGGGTTCTGGGCGCAGAGAGGGCACCTATGATAGGATGCTCTGAGACATTAGGATCCAAAGCAAGGGAAAAGGCCTGCTTGTTGGCACAGCCTGACTCTCTGTTGTCCAATCATCCCTTACTTACTCTAAGGCCTTGGTGGACCCAGAAATCTCTTACTGGCCTTTGCATCTCACATACTTAGAATGTCTCCTAATCTTCAATATTGTAAGTGAGACTGTAATTAAATAAGTAGGGTCTAGAATATCCAGATCAGACCTCAGTGGGAATCACTCCAACAGGAACTCTGGAAAGATGACCTCTGTTTCACCAAAGAAAAAAGTAACCCAGGAAAATGAATCACATATATTATAAGTATCAGAGCTGGGATCCCACAAGCCTGGACTTCAGGTGTCTACATGGAGCCCCAGAAGGAAGCCTTGGAGGAGAAAGTAGGTGACAGAAGAGCAACTTCTGGACTGGGCCTCCATCAGCCTGTGCAGATGGATCCCATACAAACCACCAGTCCCAAGTTAGGGGATTCACTGAGAGGCTGACACTTAGCAGGTGTTCTCCTTCTTAAGGCATGGGGTCCTAAGGGGCAACATGACCCCTCTCATGCTCCCCTGAGTGTGCACCGAGAAGAGAGTGAATGCACCTGCTCACAGCTGTGGAGGGGGCACAATCAAATGTGATGGAAGATAATAGATATGGCCCGCATGATACAGGCAGAATGGAGGTGATCTTGTGAACAGCCACTTGGAATTATAACTTTGTTTGTTGTTTTGTGTGTGCATATGCTGTTGGGTTTTTTTTTTTTAATTTGTTCAGCCGCTATTCTTCACTGAGTCTTTAAATGAAATCATACAACAGAGCATCTACCCATGAAATCTTTGCCAAGACCAAGGCAGGAGGTATAAAAGAAAGGTAAAGGACAAGAGTGAAACATTTGCAAGTTGCATATTTGATATAGAGTTAGCCTATTTCTTTTTTTTTAGTATTATGAATTGTATAAACAGCATAATGTGTATTGAACTATCCTATGTTAAACACATTGTTATCTTCAAATTAACTGAAAATTTTAATTGACAAGATTTTTCCTTTACCATATAAATAAGATATTCAGTAATTGCAGAATAATGATTACTTGTATATTTTCTTTCAAGTTAGTGTTAACTCATTTTGGCAACAAATCTCTAATTCAGGAAAGCATGGCCAGTATCACTAAAAGGTGGCTAGAGTGATAATGAAGCTTGCTGACATCCAGCAAATAGAAATAGGATAACATTGGTATCGTATATTTGAATACAAATGAATAAATATATGTGGCTCCAACCCCCAATCTGTGCGTACTGATGCTTTTCACCTCCTGAAAACGACTGTTGTTACAACACAAGCCATGCAATCAAGGTGTAATAAGATAGTGAGATCCACTCGGATAGATACAGAAGACAGACACTTCCTTCTATGTTATCCTGAGCACACAGAGAGAAACCCTTCCAATGATGTAATAAAAGCACCCACAGCTCACCATCATTTTACAACTTAGGGTCATAGGAGTTAGCCTATTCCTTACTGTCACCGTGGAGCGGTGTTCTGGGAAAGAATGACCAAAGATAAGTCTTGACTGTCACAAACAGTGCTGAGTCTGTGCCACAACTCCAGACAATAATTTGAGCTAAATACTGTGCAGTTTATTAGAATCATAAACACTTCCTACCAACTTGGAGTGTGGACATGCTTTAATCTCTTCTTATTTTTCAAAGGCTTCCCTTCTCCTTTTTGTCCCTCCCCCCATTCTCATACCTGATTGTTCCAGAATGCTGATGTCCTATAGACAGAATATGACATCTGGTCAGAAGAATGCCACTGTCATCTTGCCCCTTGACTCTGCTTCTGAACACTGATGCTTGTGGATGAGAAACTACTACTAAGGTGTGGCCTTAATATTGTTCTCTGGTTACAAGGATCATAATCCCATGATTAGCATTTGCCCACACATGCAACCACAGTGTCCTAGGGTGGTCTGGAGAAGAGAACAGCATCAGTCACATGATGCCATCTGAACACCAGACACCCTTTTATTCTTTTAGTTTTTGTGTTGAGCTGGAATTGTAAGCACAAGATTTCCCTCTCCAGCAGTTAGTTTTGTTTCTGTGGATTAATTGCCCCCTGTTGTTCCTGAGGCCCTTTTCAGATCTGTTTTCAAATCTTAAAGAGCAGCATCCTTCACATATTTTCTCCCAGGACATTCCTGGAGTGGTAGACAAGCCAGAGGCCTTAGGACTTGCAGCCTCACTTTGATGAGAGAAGGTTTACACATCTTGCTCAGGTAGGAGGTGGTAGACCTCCATGTTGGCAAAAAACCAGGACAGTTCAATTGTCCCAGGAAAAAAATTTATTCATTGTCTAGAATCACTACTTTCAGACAAAAAAAAGAAGGTGAATTTCATCTTTGCCTGTACAAAAGCCCTACTATATTTACTGATTTAATGTCATCGTGAGTTATGTCTTGGAGTAATTCTATGTGATCAAGGCATGCACAGCACCAGAGGGGCCCAGAAACACCAGCACCAGCAGCAAAATATTGATAAAGAAGTGGGTTCAACCACTCTTTTATGCTTTGATGGGCATAACCATAAGAGATAGAGCAGTGCCAGCCTCTGCATAAGATAATAAAGTAAAATGTAGATTGTGGATCCCAGCTTCATCTCCAACAAGCCTTGCTTATTTTTTTTTTTTTTTTTTTTTTTTTTTTTTGTGGTCCAGGGCAAGTCTCTCCTGCTCCCTTTGCTTAGGGGTTCCCTAGTATGATTTTTGTCATTCTTCGGGTAGGGGTAGAATTTTGCTTCCTGTGGTAATGCTTCCTGCCCCATGTTCAGTATTAATGTCCTTTTTAGTTACAGATGTGGAGGTGGGTGCAAAGGGATGATGTAACTTGCTTTGGATTCCCCCATCGAACAAGAATTCCCATCCAGGTTACCTGATTGCAGGCTCTGAGCCTGTCCTCTGCTGAAGGCCAGATGTGACCTGAAAGACCCCAGACTGGAGTAAGGACAATGCTTCTGGCCTTGGAAAGTCCATATCACTGCACAGAGCTCTGCTCTGGGAAGTGAAGAGGTGTGCTGGGGATCTTGGGCCTGCATCATCCTCAACTAAGGAGACAGGAACATTCTCAGCCAACTCAGGTGCCAGTCACGGGAGAAAGGGTCCTGGCCACAGCCCAGAGAGGATCCTCCACAAGAAATATATCGCATGCTGACACTTTTATAACCTGTACCCACTTATAAAACACAGACTCTGCTTTCCACGGCCCAGCTTGACATCACATGCTCGCCCTGGAGCTGCCACTTGGAGTCAGGAAAGTTCATATATTTCCTTCCTCGGATAGACCTAGTGGTTCTAGTCAGGTGCAGAAAGCCAACAAATCACCAGCGAAGCCTCGGTGTATCTATCAGTCAGGAGGCTTGTCATCTTCAGGCCTTGATCCACATGAAAGGCAGACTCGGGAGGGGCGGGGCACGGCGGGGCGGGGCAGCAGCCCAGGACACCTGGTGCTGGCTGGGCTCTGGGTCTGCAAATGTTCACAGCTCTGAGGAGCCCCAAGCTTCCTCCCTCTCTGCACGCGCTTCCTTTTGCTTTGAAGTCCAGGGGCTGGGGGACTGGGGTTGAACTAAGCAGGTCTTAGAGCCTGGGGCTTTCAATATTCACCTCACATCCTTCTTGCAGCTACTTTGGGAGGAATGAAAGCTATAAAGGAAGTGTAGGAATCCAGGGGGTGACTTCATGCCTGGCTGCCCTGTCTTGGATCTCCCCTCCTGACCTGGAAGTGGAAAGGAGGTGGGGGCATGGGGGAGAGCCCCACAAGGCAGCAAAGGGCCTCTGCGTGGGTATTTTACTGGTCCTGTTTCTTCCAGGGAGCCAGGTAGAGGGTGTCAACTCTGATGGATTTTGATCACATCCTACTTCTGCCATTTCTGCATTTGGGAGCTTTTGAGTAAATGTATTTCTCTCTGCTGTCACGCTTCACAGGAGTAAGTGGAAATGCTAATACCAACTGCACAGTCAATGAGGCCATTAAAGGGGACACTCATTTCTTAACCTCAAACCCTCACACCACATGCGGTAAAATCACAAGACAATGGAAGCAGCTCTTTTATTATTGTATTTTCCTATCCAGTGTAGGCTGACCTCTAAGTGGCGCATTCTAACTCTACTCTGCTCAGGCAGTGAGTGTGCTGTGGCTGCTTTTCTAGTCCAATGATAGGACATCGGTCTCAGATACCACATTCACTAGGGAGCAAAACAGAAGGTTCCTTCAATGGGCTCCTTGCCTTTTCAACTTTCTCACTCGTGTGTGTGTGTGTGTGTGTGTGTGTGTGTGTGTGTGTGTGTGTGTGTGTGTGTGTTGCTTTCTTTTGTTGTTTCTCTCTGTCTCTGTGCCTCTGTGTCTGTTCTCTCCTCCCATTGGAACTAGAACTCAATCTGGCCAGGGTCACTAGCAATGAGCTCCAGGGACTTGCCTGTCTCCACCTCTTCAGGGCTGAGATTATAAAATGTTGCCATCACCCTCAGATTTTTATATGGGTGTTAGTCCTAGAACTCTGGTCCTTATGATTGTTTGCTAGCAACTGAGTAGTCTCCCCATGTTCCATACCTTCATTGTCTATGGAAGAAAAAATAGAAAGGATAAGAGGTTTCATCAAGATCATGCAACCAGAACTTGAACCCAGATCATCCCATCACATAATCCAAGCACCAAGCAGTGTCTTCTACTTCCTGTTCATGTAGGTCCCTAGATCAACACAGTCTCTTGGTAACCAAGCAGAACCAGACATCACCTGCCAGTTGCCATTGCTATGGCACACATGCCATCTATAATCAGTCTGCATTCCTTCCTCACTCCTAGCAGCTGAATACTGAATATGGACTGAAACACCTCACCATTGGCTCACTACCTCATCGGTAGACTGAGTAAGCTGGGTGGCTGCCCTGCAGTGAGCGGCTTCCATTCATCAGCATAGGCTGCAACAGAAAGTGCTGATCGTCCTTTAAGTAAAAACAAACTTCTTCTGCCTCTGTGAGTGAACTGAGAGTTGGCCTTTTCCTGGCCTCATACTCCAGCCGTGGCTCCCTGGGTCATCTGGTCTCCAGACTGGAGCCACACTTAGGGTTGCATGGATATCTAGCTTAATGACTGTACATTTTTCTAACCTCTATAGTTCAGTATCTGTGGCATGAGACAAGTCTTGGTTCTAACTCATACACACACACACACACACACACACACACACACACACACACACACACACTTATGCACACACATGCACTTAAGACAATTTTATGTGAAAAGCTCTGATTAATACAACTACTAGACAATGATTAGCCAACCATGAGTCAGGGGCCCTTGTCAAACTAAACAGTCAAAAGAAGTCAAAGCTTGACCTTTTCCCATTTTCTTTATGTTCGCCTATCTCCTCAGATAACCCAGCACGTGAGGCTCAGTGCTCTCACTACTGAAATGATAATAATCATAATCATGCCTGCTCCTCCCGTCTTCCGTCTCACAGCAGTGCTGTGGGAATCATGGAGACAAGGGTGTGTGAGGGTGCTTTGCAAAGGACACACAAATATGACTTATTATCATTTCCATCTGGACTCATCTGAGACTACTTCAATGAGGGCATTATAAATGATGAATAAGACTTTATGTGGTCTTTGTGATTTAAGAGGAGAACAAGTCTCAAGTCAAAAGACTCAAACTCTGGCTATGGAATGTTGGTTGCAGGATCCCAGACATAAGGCTCTGGGTGGATGAGTGAGGGTTGGGTTTAATCCAAAGTCTCAGTCAGCTTAACTTACTGGATTTCACGGTTAGAAAATGCTCTTCGATGTTATTGCTATT